>NC_044907.1:29306161-29590362 GCF_001633185.2 Quercus lobata | reverse complement strand
AGAGGTCCCTGTGGAAAGTGGACTGGGCCTAAACGTTTAAAGCCCCGCCGTGCTGCCACTTCTGAGAATGGGCTCCTCGGACTTGATCCGAGGACCCTTGTGGTCCTTTCCGGCTGTCCAACGGAGGACCTTCTCTATTCTCTGCATGGATCGTTCCGGCGATCTTATTCATGAAGTCTTTCTCTTTTCCTCCCCCCCCACTAGATTCACTTACTTCTCCTTTTATACTAGCGTGCGTTCGATGTCCTTCGTCCACGTGTAGGGTCAGTCTTTACAAATACTGACATTGGTCCCATCAGTCTAATCCCGGAATTGTTGGGGATGACTTGATAAAGCTGCAGAGTACGGTTCTGTCAGGCATTGGGCCTTATCCAGAAGGGTATTTAGGGTAATCGCCCCAAGGTATTTTGGATTTCCTCCCGAATTTGTCCCTTTATTCTGGGGGGATTATGGGCCTGCCGAGGACTAGACTGTCCTCGGCTGCCTCCCAAAATTGGTCTGTGCTCTGCGTCATGGAGCTTGGGCTACAATTCTCCTCGGATTGGGCCCTCGGACTCTCTAAGGGTGAATGGGCCTGGTCCACGAATTGTTGGGCCCCACAATAGCCCCTCAAAACCCTTCTATCCGAATTCCGGATTGGAAAGGAGGGTTTTGGCAAACCCGGGCCCTTAATATGGCCCATTTAGCTTGATCCCGCATTTATGTGAGCGGTTTCCCAGGAAGTTAGGCGGTTTTTGAGGGATTCCTTTTAATCCGCTCGGAATCTGCTCCTGCCGCTTGGATGTCCCAGACGCGCCCTTAATGAATCCCCTTAACGAGGCTCATTTATATCCGGCGGCTCATTTGATAAGGTGGAGAAGTGAAACGGACGCCTCTTTTTTCTTCAGATTCTTTGGGAAAGTTGAATACATTTAATGCCATCCGTTCTGCTCTTCCTATAAGTAGGCAAGCAGGAGGCCATCACTTTCGTACTAACCCCCTTCCCTTCTTATGAGATCACGACAAATGATGAAGAAATCATGCCCCTCCTCTAGACACCATATTCTGATAAAACTTGAAATGGCTCGATCAGGGCAAGGGTGGCGCAGACTTAAGATCCGTCCCGCCTCTCTTTTAGCCAAAATCCGAAGCAGGTTCTGGTCATGCCAGATTTTTGGTATGTCCGAAGAAGGAATTTCCACCATCAGCCCTGTCTACCTTGTAGCCGGCAAATTTCTGCGGGGGCTCCCCAACTTCCGGCTCCCTGCACCTTCTTTGTAGATGGTGTTAGCCTGAGGTCAGGTTCTTTTGCTGCCTGAGTTTCGGGCACGTGAAAGCGTAGAGGATGAAACGAGGTCTTGAGGCAGTAGCCAACCTCTCCTCTGTGCTACCTGCATCCTCCCACTGCGGCGTGAGGCTCAAGTTGGGCTCCTTTGCTGCCGGAGCTGTGGGCATGCGAAAGCATGGGGGAAGAGACAAGGCCTCGAAGCAGTAGCCAACCTCTCGTCTGTGCTACCTCCTCGGCCTTCTCTTGCTTTCTTGCAACTTTCCTTTCTATCATGTAGCAAGTTTTATCACAAGTTGATTTCAGCTTCTGTTGTATGCTGTACTGTTTCTTTGTTTTAATAAAAAAGGAAATTTTGCCTACTTATTTTGAATACTGCTCTTTTGGCAACATTATTTTGTGGAAGGGTGTGCTCCCTGTGTTTGTTTCTTCAATGATACTTAGAGCAGGAAGTTTTGAAACATAATCCAATCAATTCTAATGTACCAACACTACCAAACATTACGGCAATAATTCATAGCAAGTTTAACTCAGGAAACTAGCAAAGATAACAATTGAATATTCTGTGATAAATATGAGTACCGTCCGAGGAGTTGACGGAGGGTAAAGAACTCAAATCGTTTCTCAGAGGACGTATTGCCCTACGTCACGTCGATTCCCTTGGTGCTGCAGATATAAGAGCAGACTTGCGAATCCCCGCAATTTGGGAACTGACCCAATGGCGAGTGGAGAGCTTTCCTCAGATGAATCCAAATTCTACGTAATGTAGTTTTTCCTTACGAGTAGTTGGTTTTCCCATAGGTTTGAGTCCGAAGACCATACAAGACCTTGGTTCTGTCCACAACTCGTGATATTTATCTCTTGCACTTGGTTTCCCCATAGGTTTGAGTCCGAGGACCATGCAAGACCTTGGTTCTGTCCAGAGTTTATGAGATTTGTTTTTCGTGTTTGGTTTCCCCACAGGCTTGAGTCCGTGGACCATGCAAGGCCTTGGTTCTGTCCAAAACTTTTGATATTGATCTCTTGTACTTGGTTTCCCCATAGGTTTGAGTCCGAGGACCATGCAAGACCTTGTCTGTCCAAAGTTTATGTAGATTTGTTTTTCGTGTTTGTTCACCCAAGGCTTAGAGTCCCGTGGACCATGACAAGGCCTTGGTTCTGTCGCAAAACTTTTGATATTGGATCTAATTGTAGCTTAGTTCCCCATAGGTTTGAGTACGAGGACCATACAAGACCCTTGGTTCTTTCCAAAGTTGAGATTTGTTTTTCGTGTTTGGTTTCCCCCACAGGCTTGAGTCCGTGGAACATGCAAGGCTTGGTTCTGTCAAAACTTTTGATATTGATCTCTTGTACTTGGTTTTCCCCATAGGTTTGAGTCCGAGGACCATGCAAGAACCTTGGTTCTGTCCAAAGTTTATAAGATTTGTTTTTCGTGTTTGGTTTCCCCACAGGCTTGAGTCCGTGGACCATGCAAGGCCTTGGTTCTGTCCAAAACTTTTGATATTGATCTCTTGTACTTGGTTTCCCCATAGGTTTGAGTCCGAGGACCATGCAAGACCTTGGTTCTGTCCAAAGTTTGAGATTTGTTTTTTTGTATTTGTTTGTTTTTCGGATGTAAGCCCCTAGATCAGGGCGGGGAGAGCCGGCTTGAGGCCAAGAGCCCCTAGGGCGGCCTACGCCATGGGCGCTGCAAGGAGTAGCCCCTAGCAGAAGTTTATGTCGGAACAACAGCTGCACGTCAAAAGAGACGGCGGAAGCTCCGTGAATTTTTGCTTAGTAGAGAGTTGACTCCACCGCCACCTGCGCCAAGCGCGCATGCTTCCCCACAGACGGCGCCAATTGTAAGGACACGATTCCTGCGCGGCCCAGTGACATTTTTGGGTTCACGCGGGAGAGATCCCTCACAATACAATTTGTAGAGAGTGGGCTTGAAAAGCTTGGGCTTGGTCACGGCGGATTGTTCGGTCTGGATTTCAGAGAGGTCCCTTGTGGAAAAGTGGACTGGGCCTAACGTATATTAAAGCCCGCGTGCTTTGCCACTTTCTGGAATGGCTTCCTTCGGACTTGATCCGGAGGACCCTTGTGGTCTTTCCGGCCTGTCAACGGAGGACCTTCTCTATTCTCTGCATGGATCGTTCCGGCGATCTTATTCAGAAGTTTTCTTTCTTTTTTTTCTCCCCCCCCCATAGATTCACTTATCTCCTTATTACTGCGTGCGTTCGATGTCCTTCGTCCACGTGTTGTAGGGTCAGTCTTTACAAATACTGACATGGGTCCCATCAGTCTAATCCCGGAATTGTTGGGGATGACTTGATAAAGCTGCAGAGTACGGTTCTGTCAGGCATTGGGCCTTATCCAGAAGGGTATTTAGGGTAATCGCCCCAAGGTATTTTGGATTTCCTCCCGAATTTGTCCCTTTATTCTGGGGGGATTATGGGCCTGCCGAGGACTAGACTGTCCTCGGCTGCCTCCCAAAATTGGTCTGTGCTCTGCGTCATGGAGCTTGGGCTACAATTCTCCTCGGATTGGGCCCTCGGACTCTCTAAGGGTGAATGGGCCTGGTCCACGAATTGTTGGGCCCCACAATAATAATATAGTTTAATAAATGTCTGAAACGTATAGCTGTTAACAAATGTTTTAGCTATATGATTTTATTTTAAAAATTCAATTTAGGTGTTGTAGTAAAATAAACAAAGATTAAATTATATATTGTACTCAATACATTTCCCGTGCATCACACGGGTTAGCGACTAGTATCCTATAATTATATATCCACCATCTCCCTATGTTTATATTTAAATGGGATATCTAGTTATATTTTATGCTACATTTTTATCATGTTAATTATGAGTAATTTTTTCTTTAACTTGTACTTCCCAAAATGTCTAAGAAAATTTGATGTAAGAAATATTTCATTTGATAACATAGTAGATTTCTTAGTATCCATTGTACTTTCTCAAACAAAAAAAAAAAAAAAAAAAAAAAATCCATCGTTACTTTTATTATTTATTTTTTATATTCATACTTAGACTATAAAAAATAAAATTGGCATGAAAAAAAAATTTCCTCTGTCTTTGAAATCTAAAGTTATAGTTTATATTTCCATATTATTTGTTTTTTGAAGAAACATTTTCATTGTCTTTTTTTCCATATATACATACACACAAATACTTGTACTACCAATAATGTATATGAGAATAAATTAATTACCTTCATCATTGTCTCATTATGAGATATAATTATAAAAAATTAAAGATTATATGAAATTTAAGGAAAATAATATTTATTAATCATAAGGTTTTGGATTCTCACCTTTAAAGGACTTATCATTTGAAAAGTTTACTATAATTTTAATAGTGAACAACAATGATAATAACTTGTCAAACAATTGGAAAATGAAAAAATTGGGAAAAAAATGATGGTCAAGTATTGTTTAAGGAAAATATTAATAATTCAACCATGGAAAAGAAATTTCATTTTCTCTCATTTTCTAGTATCTCCATGATAATAGCAACACCTTAAATAAAAACAATTTGTATCAACATAAGATTGGAATCATGGAAGAAAAAAAAGAACTAGACCAAAGATGCATTATTCCTCAAATCAATTATTGTACCTGAAAGTATAAAAACCTCCCACGTCATCATCACACACAATATAAAAATCCAAATCCAAATTGAATCTAAAAACAAGTAAATTTAAAGAGAAAAAAAAAAGTTTCTCAATATCAAAATCTTTTTTTATTACTCCCATTTGAACTTCAGGCCATTATGCTTAGTGGTGGGTCAATCATTAAGCATAAAAATCAAGCAAATTACGGGTCTTGTTCCCTGTAGCATGTAGATCAATATGGTTGCACACTTGCACCACGTCCAAAAATATTAATCTATAGTACAACAATCAAAACACCAAAATTTAAGAACAATAAAAAAATAGTTAATCTTTAACTGCAAAATGTCGTTCAACCTTAGTTATCAAATACAAAAAAAGCAATCTATGAAACACATAACATTAAAGCAAATCAAAGATCAAGGCTATTGAAAAATCAAAATGAGAGAGAGAGAGAGGCAACTTTGATAGTAGATATAAAAAACAAACATGTAGTGACCAAAAAAAATTTCCCATCACAAATACTTAGCTTGTTAGTTTTTAGAGAGATAAAAAAAGAACATAGTTAAATATGAAAATGTGTAGGTGAAGAGAAAAATGTATTCATGATACATAAGTGTTGAGGGAGGGGAAATGTTAGGGAAGAGGAAGATACCTTGAATGTTTTGGTAATTGAAAAATGTATTTATAACTAGCAAGTTGCATAGTTAATATGATGATATATTAAAACGTGATTTATTGAAAGACACTATTGAAGCTTTACTTATCAATAGATCATCTAACGCTCACAAACTGCAAAAAAATGACAATTAGTTCTAATCAAACAAATAAAATGAGCACTTCTAAGAAAATGTAAAACAAAAAATGAAAAAGAATTAAAAAAAGGTAAACTAAAGCAAAGAAGTGTGCAGCGAAATACAATTAAAAAATCTAAACGAAAGCAAATAATAAGCGTACACTGTTAAAAAAAAAAGAGGAAGAAGAAGATAAGTATGGAATGTGTCGTATGGTACAACACCATAGAAAAGGCGAAGCCTTTTCATTCATCTCCATTAGCAAATATCAAACTACCCAGACCCAGTTACCAAGCACTTAAACCCACCAGAATAGAGAAAATTAGAAACTTAAAAAAAGAAAGCCAAGCGACCCAAGAAAGATAGAAGAATTTTGAAAAAAGAAAGACTTTTATTTCACGTGTTCAAGAGACTGTTGAGTTCAAATCAAAGGGAAGGGGACCTGAACAACTCTACTAACCGATTTAGGGAGAGATGAGAGGATAGAGCTAACAACAACTTTGGTTAATTGAGGGAGAATATTTCAGGTAAAAATTTTAATTTTGGAGAGGGTCATGAGATTGTTCTATCTTTTTAGTGTGTACAGGACTAGAGTCTAAATTTATAGACATAGAAAGGAATTCCAACCATTTGAAAGAGAGTCAAACAAAGACAAAGTGCATGGCTATAGAGAGAGATTTTCATGCATTGGCTAAATTTTATTGCTTAATTAATACGTGGACAAGATAATTATTAGTGTAAAATTTTCTTCTAATTTTTTTTTTTCGGATTTTTTTGAAAGAATTCGTAGATTAATATTTTGGCTTTTTTTGAGTTAGTATTTTAGATTTTTGAGCAATACTTGGGCATTCTTTCACTCATAGTTGGGGCCTTCTCTCACTTGGGACCTTAGAGGCTTAGACAATTGCATCAGTAGCATCCTAGGTTGAGTCGGCCCTAGTGTAAATAGTGTCCTTGGTTAAGTAGTGAAGTCTTATATTGGATATTAATGAAAAAAATGATTGATTAATATAGTATAATTAAACTCATATCTATTGAGCTTAATCCTTTTGGATTAAGTGTGTGTATATATATATATATATTATATTATATTATATTAACTATTCAAAAAGTCTTCCCAAATGTTTCTTTACTACCTGTGCAACTCATGATAACATGCTTAACAGCACATGAAATTATGTACTACAATATATAACCAAAGGAAGCACTTATCAAGAACCATATGATACTTTCATAAAAAAAAAAAAAGAGCCATATGATACTTAGTCATTCATGAATAAATACATCATGCATTTGATTACAAATACTAGTTCTCATTGCAAATTTACATTGAAGAAAGAAATGCAAGAACAACAAGAAGGACCACAAAACTGCAAATAAAATCTCAAAACGAAAACTAAAGATTCCAGAAAAGAACCGCAATGCTTTTACAAAATCCTCTTCCAACTTTTCTATCACAGCAAACCCATCCCTGCAGGCATAAACCTTGATTCCATGACCTGAGTCAAGCGTTCCTTCTCTAGTATTGATTTTTTTTTTATAGATTGTATAAGCTGTTTTTGTTTGTTTTTGAGGACCTCCAATTTAGTTGGTAGGTCCTCAATCTTCTTTTGAGAAATATAAAGGTCCCAGTTAGCTTCAAATTCACAATCCATATGAAACTGTGCTTGCGCAAGTCTATATAAATGGTCAAAGGCAAACTGAACATTGAACCCAACATGCTGCGCAAGTTGAAAGTTCTTCCACCAATTGAAAAGTAAATAAGGAGTGATGTCCTTAACCATGGTGTTGCACATGCTTTGTGCAACCCCACCAACAATGTTAAGGACACGCATCTTTGTCCTTGGATTTGAAGTGGAGCTTGCACTAATATCCCCGTATTTGTCAAATAAGGACTCCAGAATATGGGCACAGTTCCGAGAGACCATGTAGTCCCTGACTTCTACAACTTCTGATTCCAATTCCAAAAATGTCATATTCAAAATATCCTCTCTCATAGGATGATTAATTTTCTTTAAAATGGGTATGAATATCTCATCTGAAGTGGAGATTGCACAGATATCCCTGTATTTGACAAATAGTGGCTCTAGAATATGGGCACAGTTCTGAGAGACCATGTAGTCCCTGACTTTTACAAGTTCTGACACCAATCCCAAAAATGTCATTCTCGAAATATCTTTCTTTAACATGGGTATGAATGTCTCATCTGAAGTGGAGCTTGCACAGAAATCCCTGTATTTGACAAATAACGACTCTAGAATATGGGCACAGTTCTGAGAGACCATGTAGTTCCTGACTTTTACAAGTTCCAACTCGAATTCCGAAAATTTCAAATTCGAAATATCCTCCTCTCTCATGGGATACTTGAGATTCTTTAAAATCAGTATGAATGTCTCATCTGAATTTACCAAATCTTCAAGAATACTATCCCTATTCCCAGAGTCAGCTTTAGACATTATCTCTCCAACCAAATCTACAATAGCAGCTTCTGCATCTTCGAATTCCCTTTTCTCATCTTCATTAGAAGAGTTAAATATTTCTTTTAAGGTCAAGCCTCTTTTTGATATCTTCTCATCAATATTGTGTCTATCCACTATTCTCAACTCCACATCTCCACGCTTCCCTCTTAGTGAAAGTAACACCTGGTAAAATTAAGCCAAGTCAATGAATTGGTGTACAGAGACAACATATTAAGGTAAAGCAAGACGATGAAATAAGTAATAGAACTATGCTCGTTGGGGACTAGACTCAAGTGATCGGTTATCTTGCCATACTAATCATCTATGTTTTATTTGTTTTAACCATTCTTTCCAATTTCTTCTTATGGCTCTTGAGTTATCTACATCTTACGCAAGAACGCACCAAAAAGCCCATGGTGCCTGTGTCAAACATGGACAAGCCTAGGGCACAGTTGCCTAAGTATCTGTTGTGAAAAATCTTATTTTGGGATCTATATGTTCTAAAAGCTTTAGTACCCCTTGAAAAATTCTGATTTAGGCCCCAAGCAATTAATGCAATGAAATTAATGAAATTATTGCAGAATTTAACTAGATTTTCCACTCATAAGTAAATATTTTATACAATTTATATTCATCACAAATATCAAATACCGAATCTAAAGTAGTAAACTATCAGCACAAAGATTTTAGTAAAGAAATGGAAAACCAATGAAGAACCTTTTCAATTTTAAAAACCATTTTGGGGATCCAATCATGTTAGAAATCCACTATAAGGAAACAGTCACAACAGTCTTACCATTTGGATAGGGAGGCTCTTGCGTGGTTTGAAGATGCTAAATAAGAAGGCCTATTCACCAGTTGGGACTTGGGAGGCTTTTGTTAGGGCATTGCAAATAAGATTTGTAAGTACAGCCTTTGATGATCTAATGGAAGCCCTTACAAGGCTGAGGCAAACTAGCTCTATTGCATCTTTTAATGGGCACTTTGAAGCACTATCAAATAGGATTAAGGGGCTGTCAGAATTGCACAAGTTGTTTTCTCATTGGATTAAAGGATGAGATTAGACTTCTTGTGAGAATGCTAAACCCACTGAATCTTAATGCTGCTTTGGATTAGCAAAAATTCAAGAGGAGTACCTCTTACGTCTTAACTGGTAGGAAAACTTTCAAAAATTCTCAAGATTCAAGTAGGCCCTCCATCTCGGGATAATTTAAGGTTGTACAAGGTTGGACCAACTTAAGCCTAAACTTTTCGTCTGCACGATCACTCCAGCTCAAATGGATGAAAGAAGGAAGAAAGGGCTCTGTTATCATTGTGATGAGAAGTGGTAGACATAAGTAATGGAAGGGCTACAAACTCGCTCAAAACATTTGCAAGGGTTTCACCTTGAGGAAATTATTGATGCATAACTATTAGAGACCGTAGTTACTACTGCAGAGCAAGAGGTAACAGTGAATGCAATTGAAATCAAATTATATGCATTAATTGGAAACCCATCTTCAAGTACCAAGAGAATGTTGGAAAAGATTAAAGGCCAGTGGGCTATTATCCTCATTGACATTGGTAGCACTCATAACTTCCTAGAGTCATCAATCTTGGAAGCATTGAGGCTGTCGGTAACATCCAAGAAAGGGCTTGAAGTTAAGTTGGCTAACATGGTTGTGATCATGATAAAGGGAGCTTGTGCTGATGTTTAAGTCATAATGCAAGGCCATTTATTCATGGTTGAATTGAATTTGCCTCCATTAGAAGGATGTGCGGTAGTGTGAGGCAAACAATGACTTAGCACTCTTGGCAGTATCCAATGGGACTTTGAGCAATTGACCATGAAGTTCCTGCATATAGGAAACCAGGTTCTATTACAAGGTCTGAAATCCCCCCAATTCCCCTCAACATGATGGAGATAAGTTCTTTAAGTCTTTAACAAGGAAGGCAATTGTGTTGCAGATTATTGTGATGGGTGCAAGCAGGTCAGAAACAACAGTTGGAAGATATTAATAGGCTGTTGGATGAAATTGCCAAGTCTTTGACACTCCTTTAGGGCTGCCACTGTCTAGGGGACATAAGCATTAAATCACCTTGAAGAATGGCACTCAACCCATCTGTGAGAAGCCTTATAGGTACAATTACTATCAATAAACTGAAATAGAAAAGATAGATATGGAATTGCTAGATGCAGGGTCCATTTGAGCTAGTTAGAGGCTCAAAGCCCATTTTATTTGATAAATTCAATAGGTACAGTGGGAGTGGTGTGATTTGAACACTGGGCATCTTCATTGGAAACACTAAGATGTGCCAATTAGGCTATAAGGCTCTTGGCAAGCCCATTTTCCCTTCTTCTACATTTAGTAGCAACTTGGCAATAACTTGAAAGGGATTACGTTGCAAAATGTTCTCCTACTCTACAAGGCAGAGTGTACCTTTGTCCTAATTCATCATTCAAAACTAATTTTGGCTCATCATATTAGTTACCTTAAGTCCTTGCACAAAGCCAAGCAGGATTTCTATTGTAAAGGGATGAGAATCAAGCTCAAGATGTATATCAAGGAATGTAAGGTCTATCAAAATTCAAAATTGAAACCTTAGCCCTTGATGGACTTAAGTCAAAGCACAAATTTTAACAAAAACCTAGTTTGAACTCACATGTCTATGTATCATCTGATATGTATGATTAATACGATATAATATAATTCATATGATACACATTCATGTGTCATACGATTCATGAACATGATCAATATGTACCTACGATATGGTACTTTTTTCATTCGATATAATACTTATCGCACGATATGTATTGTAGATTATACTATACTCACAACTATGCCCACTACACTAAAACATCACTAGCAATTATTTATTATTCTTTAACGAAATCATTAGTTGTTTCCATAAATACTTAATAATTTTGAGTTAATTGGTGAGGGATGAAACAAGAAGGGTATGTTAAAGTAGGTCTTATGTTCATATCTACTATTTAAAAAATTGATTTTTTTTTTTTTTTTTTTTGCTTTATTCATCCTTGGCCTTGCCCAAATCTTTAATGGACCTTTTTGCATACTTCAAAGGTAGACCTTAATTTCAAAACACACACTCTTTCAAAATCAATCTTCTCAAATGAATTTTCTAAAAATTATTAGATTGGTAAACAATATTATACTTTCATCATTCATTATCAAAACATCAGAAGTCGCACCCAAGGGTAATTTATACACTAACCAATGAATGGTATGAATCTGCACGTTATTTGCATTTTATATCCAAGTTAATAAAAAAATATTAATAAAAAAAATGAAACTTATTGAAGGAAAAATGAATTCATATAAGATAGTGAATTTGTACATACCTCATCAATCACACAATTGATATGTGCCACATAGTTGCTGCATCCTGCACAGTGATAAACACTTTCCCGTGGGTCTCTACTGTTTTCACAAGCATCACAATAGTACTCACCTGAATAATCTTCCACAAAATAATCTACAAGGTGAAGGGGATCGATATGACATTTATGCTTAATGGTACTCGGCAGTGGAACACACAAGAGATGGACATTGAAGTCACACTTTACACATCGCAAATACGAGACATCGGAATAGCAAGTGTTGCAAACTTCACACTGAGGGTCATCATACACTTTCTCGAAGAAAGTAAGGAGATGCTGGTGACCTTCATACTTTATTGGAGGCTTTAATGAAGCGCAATTAGCATCCAACTTAAAGCAGCATTCTTCACAACGATAGGAAAAACCAAAGCAACTCTTGCGATTACAAGCATCACATGTAAATTTTTTTCTTGGAAGAGTTTTTCTTGATACGCTAATTAGACTATCATTATCATGCGGTTGAAAAGGATGTTGCCCTTCTTCTACAGGTTCAATACAATCTTGATGGATGAAGAATTTGCATCTAGTGCATTCATATGATGGACCGCAAACGTGTTTCTCACATACACCACAGCAAACTTCAATCTCCTTATCATCACGGATTGAGAAATGCTTGTACCCTAAATATTTCACTTTCCCCTTTTTATCCAAGGATTTTAAAATTGAGACTGTGCACAACAACTTTTCATCAAAAAACAAAGTGAGAGTGTGCTCTGGGTGAAAAGGATGTTCAATCTGTTGTGGGGCTGCAGCACATGATCTGTGGAGATAGAAATGACATTGGATACAACCGAATATTTCACCAGAGATGACTTGGTTGCATCCATCGCAGGAAACTGCATGATCATTACTTTCCTTGTTACAGAGGATCAACGGGTGATGATGGTAGCAACCTAGAATGTAGTTTTGGCCATCAAAATTTCTAGTGAACATTAGGGCACATTCAACATCAAGGAAAAAGTGGCATCTATTACAACAGTATGCAAACTGGGAGTGACTTTTTTTACAGGCTCTGCACGTAAATTTAGTACTCTCCTGCCGTAGAGATAGAGGGCATGGGTGGAAGAAATGCTGAATCTCATGGGGCAGTTGAAGACATAATTTGTGGATTAAGAGCTTGCATTTCAAGCAAGCAAAGGATTTTTCAAAGCAAGGTTCACCGCAAGCAGAGCAACTAGGATAATCATTATTCATAAAGAAATAACTAGTAGAATCATTAACCTTATTTTCAACGATCATCAGTGGATGCTTATGGAAGGAATTTTGACTGCTTGTATTTGTTCCCAGGAGCTCTAGACAGGACTCATGCAGGAAGAGCTTGCACAGGAAGCAAACGTAGGTAGGCCCGAAGCAACATTTACGGCATAAAGTACAACAAACAAAGCCGGGGACATTTCTACCATAGTAAACGATTTCCAATGGATGGTTGTGAAAGTGGTTTTGAATGTGCTTGTAGTGTCTATAATGTCCGATGAGATCTAGATCGCCTGATTCATGGAGATAGAAAGCACAATCAGAGCATTCGTAGGATTGAAATGGTCTCGATGAGAGTTGTTCCCGGCACGCATAGCAGTTAGCAGTACCATCGGTTAGAATGCTGGGAAGATAAATCTCTTTAAGGTTGATGAGCATACGGGCGCATAAAAAATCAATCTTAAAATCGCACAAGTCACAGCGGAAGGTTAAGGCTTGGCATATAAGGTTGCAGAAATCGCAGCGTTCCCTCTCTTTCCTAGTGCTTAGCATAAGAGGATGATCTGAATGCAAGGAAAGTTTGATTTCTGTCGGATACATGGCACATGATACGTGAAGGAAGAAATAACATGGCTTGCAACAATAGGTGGCACCGTCGCACACTTTTCTGCACGCTGCACAGTACTTTCTATCCCTAGCTTTTATACAATCATCATATATCAACCAATGCTCGTGGCTGACATGTTGAATGGGCTTGGATGTAGAGTTCATAAGCATTCCAGCACAGTCAAGATCGATCTTGAAATTACAATCCTCCTCACAATGTAAGCTCCGTCCTCGATGACTGTAACATCTAGTATGACAGAAATCGCAAAAAAAGGATGGTTCAGTTTCAGTATCACCAACCTGTAGCTTTAGCTTGTGGTCGTGAATCGGTAACCGAATCTCTGATTTGAGTGAACATAAAAGATCCACTTTGAAATTACAGTCGGTGCAACGGTAGCTGAAGCCCAGATAATGCTTTTGACACACATTGCAATAGAAAGGCCCATCACCTGCAATACCGTGCAGCTTTAGAGAGTGAAATGGATGGAGCGAGTGTTCGATCTTACCCTCCAACTTGGCACATTCTTCATGAAGATAATACCGACAATCGTTGCAACAATAGACGACGCCAGAGAGATCATCCCAACATGCCGCGCATTTTGCATTAAATCCATAGGACCTCTTATTCTTTAGTCGTAAATGATGCTTATGGCTAAAGTGTTGGATCTCATCCTCCATCTCTCTTTCTGTTTTTAGTTTTTTCTCTTTTTCGATGCTTAAGGCAGAAGTGAGCTTCTACAGTTCACTTTCCCTCTTTACCCATTACCCACGGCTTATTTGAAGACAGGATTGAAGGAATCTCACTAAAAGGCTAGGATTTAAAAGAAAGATAATAAGAAATGAAGGGACTGGAATAAAGTCTATAAACCACCTCATTTTAAAATGAAAAAATTAAGGCTTACCACAACCTATTTAAAGTACTCTTAACTCTATTCAGCAGTAAAAAAGTACTTTTAACTTCACTTTTCTTCAATTAAGGACTCTAAGCTTTAAGATTATTCTATCAATTTTCATTAATTTTATTTAAAAAATATTTTTTGAAAATAGTTTCTAATAATTGATTTAATTTTTTAATTTAAAAAATTTGAAAAAAAAAATTGTACACTCAAAATTTAGTGGAAAGACCTTAATTAAATGAACTTGAAACTTAGAAAATTTAATTGAACAAAAGTAAATTTAGAAGACTTAAACAAATTTTGGTTCATTTTTAAAAAAATTTTTGGGTCTAGTTAACAAGTATTCTTAAAACATTTATTAATGAATTATTTTAGAAAAATTTCGATGTCACTTTTATAGAAAATTGAAAAAATTATCTAAAAATTAGTTGTTGTTTTTCCGTAAAAACTTTTTAAAAATAATTTATTAACAAATATCTCTAAGGTATCTAATAATAAAATCCATTTTCTTAATAGCTAAAACGAGTGAGTATTATATAGGTGCTCGGGCACTGGGATGGAACCAACCAAGACAACGAAGGGAAAAAAGTCACTTTGCGCAATTTTTACTTTTATTTTTGTCTGTGTATATAAAAAATATCTTATAAACTGTAAAAATTTTTATTAATTTTTTAAAAGGATATAAAATAAAGAAAATGAGATGATGTCTTAAAAATTTGTCACATATTTTTATTAATTTTTTTGCGCATTAAAATTTATCACATATTTTTATATTATATAATAAACAGTATTCCTACAACTGTTTCAAATTTATTGATGAAAGTTAAAAGATTGGTGGTCCATTGCTTTTGGAAAGATCCAGAATGTTATTTACTTATTTTCCCTTCCCTATCTTTAATAGATATTTTGCACAAGTTTGTTACATAAACACTTTCAAAATTAATAATGTTTATTCAAATAGATATAGTCAAGCCATATGCTAACACTACTAATCTTCTCCTTCTGCTTTTTTGTTATTGTTTTTTTCCTAAGTTTTTTTTTTTTGAGAAGAAAAGCTATTTGATAAATTTGCATCAAGAGTTTGGAAAATCATCCATTACAAAAGACATGATATCCGTTGGAACACACTCCAACCAAATTTGAGTCGAATGAGAAGATCTCGCTCGTTGGGCTAAAGCATGCGCAACCGCATTGCCTTGCCGACCTACATGAGCGAAAGAGATACTCTGAAAAGAGTTTGAGAGAGAAGAGATATCAGCTAAGAGATGACCTCCACTAGAATGAACCAATCCGGATCCCTTTAAGGCACTAACCACTGAAAGAGAGTCGCCTTCGCAGACACATTGAAAATGTTCCAATTCTGCAGAAAAGGAAACCGCATGCCTTGCAGCCAAGAGTTCCAGGATCTCCACTGTTGGAGGTTTTGTAATTTGCTCGGATAGAGCTGCCACCACCTGACCCTCGCAAGACGGAATTACCACTCCCAACCCCTGAAAGTTCAAAAACGTGTAAAAATACCTTTGAACGTTTAGACCCCCAAATTACAACTTAACCAATTCAAGCAATATGTCAAACAACTAGTGTGCGGAAACTTAACATATGCTATAATATGGAATTGGTAAAAACTATCTAAGCCAAAACAAAATATAATCCACAGCAGATAATAAAAAGGAAAAGATAGAGAGGAAGGAAGATGCAAACACAAAGACAACACGCGATGTGTTATCGAAGAGGAAACCGAAACCCTCGGCGTAAAACCTCTCCGTCGCCTTTCAAGCGGTAAACAATCCACTAGAAAATACAGTTGGGATACAAGGACAGCAATAGACCCTCCAAGCCTAATCTACCCAGTGCACCTAAGCCCTCCAAGCTTCTTACTCCAACGAGGTTGCGCCGAACCTTTTTCTTTTCTAGCTTCCCGGATTCCGCTACTAGACCGTAGCATCAACCAATGAAGATTGGTTCCTTCCTAACTGCTTCCCAGAAATCCAAACAGCTGTCTCACAGTGATGATAATGGTGAGAACCAGGTTTGGTATAATGCCTCTCAAGGATTTGACAATGGAGAGGAAGAGAGTTGAGGAATTTGAAGAGTCTCTAAGGTATAGATTGTGTGTGAATCAATCTTATTTTTCTTTAGAGTTTCTCTCTCAAAATTCTATCTGGAAGCTCTCTTACAATCGTGGGTAAAAGAGGTATTTATACTGGAGTGGGAGAGGAATGTGAAATGTCAGGTTTTTACAAAACAGGGGTGGCTCACGGCTTGACCTCACGGCTTGACCAAGTCGCGAGATAACCGTATGGCCAGCTGTTCTGTTTTGTCCTGTAGTGCTCCAGCTTGCATGACTGTTCATCTTCCAGCATGTTTGGCACGTGTGCTGCGTCTGGCGGCTTGCAGCCGTGAGTCACCCGCGAGTCCCAGCCGCGAGTCTCTGTTTTCTTGCACACTCTTGAGCAATCTTCACTTTATCTCACTCACTACCCTTACATCAAACCCACCTAAATACAGGGTTACTAAATGCTGAATTACAAGCAAATTTGGCACGGAATAAAGCCAATTAGATGGTTGAATAAATTCAACCTTACAACCCCGCCCTGTCAGACTCCCCAAACATAGCTCCGTCATAATTTACATTCCTAAGTAAATGAGAAAGCAAAAGGTCCAAGGGTCCAGACCATCTGAAAGAGCAAAACACAGCCCACCACATTTAGGGCCAAAAATTGGATTGCCTAAGGACAAAACATGCTCCCCATACAAAGCAATAAGAGTCTAGCAAATCTTGCTTTCATTACTAATCGTTCCAAAGTCGTTACAATTATAATCTAATCTATTTTGAGGGATTTTTCAATATCTAATTTGGTTGTATTACTATGTAATCTCCATTATACAACTTGAAAAATTGTTTATCATATCCCATTTACATCAAGTGCAAGCCATATCATTGGCATTTCTCCTAATCCATTTAAAACTACAACTATCAAAAGCACTACTTAAGTACTTGATATCTTCTAGCATTATGATGATCTCCAAAGGCTGATTTTCAGCTTCTTTCACAAGGCCATTGATACATTCTTTGTAGTCTCCTTCCATTACTATCTTCTTTCTTTGCATTTCTTGAGCTAGTTGCTGTTGCACTTCTAAGCTTATAGCAAAAGTTTCTGTAGTATCAGGGGGAGCGTGGAGCAATTCGCTTGACACAAGCTTTAATAAGTTTTTCCTTTCAATCACAACGTATAACTGCAACACCAGCTTTCTTAATGCCACTGGCCCACAACAGCAAGAATGAAAATTTTATTTAATAAAACATGTGGAGACTTTTTCCATTGCTCACCCATCTCTTTGACTTTACCTTGCTTCCGTTTCCCTTTTTATGTTGGTATGCTCTTCCAAGCCTTTACTTGGTTCATTTTATCTGTAATACTTAAACGATCACTTTATCATTTTACTCCAAACTATACTTAACAGAAAGAAAGCTTAAAGAAGCCTATTTCTTTCATTGTATTCAAGCAGAGGCCGGCTAGGTGAATGAGGTGGTCGCTTAAGGCCCCCAAGTAAAAAAAGGCACACAAATCAATATATGGACTAACAGAGATCTCATGTGAGAAAGTATGAAGTTCTGCTAAATAAACATTCTATGCAATGAGAATTAAAATATTTTCAAGTGGCACATCAAAGATAAGAACAAATTAAATATTGACTTTTTGTTTCATTTGGTTCAATGTTTCATAACTTTTCATCCCTCACACATACATACAAAACATTTTGCATTTTAATTCAGCATTTTCACCTCTTGCATTTTTACCCTTTATATATACCTATTCATAGCCATTCGTGTCATCCCATATCAAATACACACAGACCAAAAATGATGTCTTTTACCTTCAATATTTCAACGACACCTACCTAGCTCTAACATTAATTGTTGTTTCATCTAGTCCTAACCCATATGAGTTGGCTACAACCAAAGTAGGGAGCCTTGCATTTTATATTGAGTAACAATGACAATTACGATTTTGATGTTAAAATCGGACGTTGTGTATTTATGAGTTTTGTAAATTATGTTATTGACTGGGTGTTTGGGATGTGTATTTTGTTTTATAATTAAGTAGAAAGAGAAAGACATATTCTATATAAACTTTTATTCTATAATATTCCTTCAAAGTTGTTTTTTTTTAATCAATATTTCTTATTGCTTCAATTGAATAATTATAATGGATATGTGTGTGCAATTTATAATTGTTACTTTTTATAATGAACTCATTACCAACAAAGTTCTATAACAATTATGCTATAATACATATACAACATTCTCTAAAACCATTTTACATAAAACTTTACAATATTATCTATGCATCTCACGGGTAATTTACTAGTAATTGCTCAATGGTTTGGTTTTGATATTTTATAAAAAGATATTGAGTGGAGTTGTTATTATTATTGTTGTTGTTGTTGTTGTTGTTGTTGTTGTTGTTATCTATGTGAGTTTTTTATATATTAATTTATCACTAATGAATGACATTTTTCAAGAGTGTGTGTGTGTAAACCGGCATGTGTGTGCATGTGAGCAAAGTTTACCCCTAAAACTCAAATCTTGGTTTCATCACTATTCGCAACAAAATTTAAGATGATTTTTTATGAACTTTTTTATTTTATACATTAAAGGGGAAATTGTTGCAATATTTAGTATATGGAATTAATCCTAGATGATCCTCAAGATTAAAAAAGAAAATGTCAAATTTCTTTTGGCATATAATTGTGCGCATTAATTGTAATGTATTAAAAAAACAATTATTTGTGTCTTTTCATTTGTTGATGGTATGTTAATACTAAATGGAAGCTAGTTTGGAATTTCTTGAATTTTTTTTTGTTCATACTCCGCTTCCCTTTGATTGTAATATTGTCTTAGCTCATGACAATATGTTTCCTATGTTTTTCCCTTTTAAGATGTGAAGATCAACAAATTCAAAAAACTTCGTGTTCTTCAAACTCCTTGATTTTCGTAGCAAAATCAAATTGAAGCCAATTCACAGTAAACTCATGGAGATTTGCACTCTTCCCTTTGCTTTGAATTACATTCTTTTCACAACAACATCGAATTTTATAACAAGTATTTCAAATTTATATTGTCATAAACATTTTTATCCTTCCATAATTAGATATTTTGTGCATGTTTGTTACATCAACATTTTGTCTTAACTTTTAAATTATATTCTTCTAAATTATATGAGTGATGCTATAGTCATAAATTATTTTACAACATTTTTACAAAAATGTTGATGCATTCAACCTCTTATTAGTTTTCATTTAGGTCCACCATTAATATTACTTTTTCATTTATCAATAATCACTCATCATATCAGCAGTTTGTAAATTTTTTTATAAAATAATTTGTATATTTAGCATTATTCAAATTACATTATGATTATTATCAAACTCCTCCTCTTCAATCCTGAAGGATGTCTTCTTACTTTAATTATTAGTGGAAGTTCCCTTTTTGATATTTTAGAACGACTTTTGACAAAAGGGAGGTCGGTTTTAGTAATATAAGAGCAGGCCCCCTTTATTCCCCTTTGAAAAGCCATGAGGAATCCACGTATTGATTGGTCTTTTTTATATCCAGACTAGGGCCACTGCCACTTAATAAAGATTATCAATCCGGGCAGTGGTCAGCAGCAAGGATGTCAATACCGTACCGGAGGCCGTACCGGTTTGGCCACTGGTATGGTATATTTCGGATACCGGTCAATACCGGTGTACCGTTTCGGATTTATCGCTATTTTTTATATTTAATATATATATATATATATATATATATATATATTAGTTGTATATCCATTAGTAAAGGCCCATATAATTTGTTTATAATATTTAAAATTATCAACTCATATCTTATTTATTAATTTAAGCTCTAGCTAAAAAGTTAATTCATTATACTAGTAATATATAATATAAAGTATTCTCGGCAAAAAAAATATATATATCTATATATATATATAATATAATATTTATAATAGAATTGATATTGATACTTATAAATAAAATAAAATAAATTGATATTGATGTATTAAAATACTAAAATAAGCCTCTAATGAGTAGTCTTGATCATTGTACTTCTAGTGTTCTGATGTGTGGCAGAGCACACATAAATAGTTATAATGTTATATTAAAAAAAATAAAATAAAAGGGGTAGAGTTTGAATTTTTGACTGATGTTCACGTGAGTTGTAAGTGACTTGTCACTTATCAAGCACACAAAACAACAAAAAGTTAAAAGATTAAAATAAAAGGAAACATAAAAGGCAGAATAAGATGAAGAACGTCTATATAAGCCTCTGAGCAGACAAAGAAGAAGAAGAAGCAGCAGCAGCAGCAGCAGAAGCTGAAGAGAAGATCGCCAAATGGGTTGCTACAGGCAACGTGGTGGCGACAACGGCACCGTGTTAATGACGGCAGTGACCCAAGAGTAAGAGCAAGTTAGTAAGTTACTGAGAAAGGAGAGAGATTATTAGATCTAAAATTTTTTTGTTTGTTATTTCGGTCCGGTATGAAGTTTTCGGCCGAAATCCGGTTTGCTTCCCGGTATGACCGGAACGACCCGGTATAGCCGGTATTTAAACCGGTACGAAACAAACACATTTCTGTACCGTTTCAGGCGCCGGTGCGAAATATTCCGGCCATACCGGCCGGTACGGTACGAGATTAACATCCTTGGTCAGCAGTGCCATTGCCGTGCACAGGGGGTTCGAATTTGTCATATCATTCCCATTCCCACGAAAGAATTTTGCAGTGCGATAATGCTTTTTTTTTTTTTTAATCTCATAATTTTTTATTAATTCAAATTTGAGGTTTACATATTTTCTCATTAATATTACGTATTTAAAGCTATTGATACAGTCAAGAGTGTTATGAGACTAATTTCAAAAAATGAACACCGAATATAGTATTGAAATTATATACATGTTCGTTTGTAGACTTGTTTGTTTTTTAAAACTAGTCTCATGACACTTCTAGCTGTATAATTAGTTTTAAATGTGCAATATTAGTGACAAAACGTATAAACTTTAAATTGAAATAAATGAAAAATTATGAGAATTAAAAAAAAAACCTCATTTCCGCGTGCAATGGGTTAGTATTCCATAATCATCATCCATTTTATCTATTGTTTGTAACTTGATTGCCAATGGTTTCTGAAGATGATAAAATATAGAGCTTGATGGGCCTACCTTAATGGGCCTGACGGATTGGAACTGTTGGGCCTGTGTAAAGATGGTCCCACGCGCTTTGAAGGCCCATCGCTGACAGACATAGTAAGGGCCCATGATCCGAAATCTCTATCGCCTAGAAAAGCCCTAAGATCCGAAAAGGGAAAGCCTTGCTCACCACGCTTTGGAGAATTTGTATTAGAGTCCCACATTGGAAATATCTGGAGGTCAAGAAGAAAAGCCAACTCTCTACCACTATAAAAGGACTAACACTTTCGCAAATCAAGGTACGATTAATTGACCCTCTCTAGCGCTCTAAAAGTGAAGAGACGAATTCTGACTTGACCTTCGGAGAGCGTTTGGCCGGCACCACACCGGTGCTCTCTAAAGGTTTTCTTTTGATCGTTCTTGTTGTGCAGGTTCGCTTTGAGTCGCGAGTACAGTGTGACCTATTGGTGACAATTTTCAACGTCATCAGTTGGCGCCGTCTGTGGGAAACGTGTAGCACTTCACCGCTTCCTAGACAAAAGAGTTACATGGTACTCACTCGCTCAATGGCAACCACGAATGACGTTCAAGAAGAAGAAGCCCCTACGACTGCCCTTGAGAAACAAGTCAGGACGCTCGCCGCAGCCGTGGAGCGCCTCACCAAACAAAACCACGACCTAGAAGAGCAGTTGAACCAAAAGAATGCGGCGGTCAATAACCAAGGAGCGGATCAAGAAGGGACCAGCGCTGAAAGGAGAAATCAGGACGGACCACAGGAGAGTAACGCCCCAAACAGACCAGTGCGACGGGACATTAGCATCCCTTCCCTGACGGATACGGCTCCACAATTCGTCATCGCGGAGATGCAGGCGATTAAGGAACAGATGGATGTAATGATGAAAGCTCTCAAGGGGTGAGTGTCAAGTGATCTTGACGACCTTGTCAACCGGACTGACTCGCCATTCATGACAACCGTCAACTCCTTCCCCCTGCCGAATAAGTTCCGCATGCCAAATATGGATAGTTATGACGGAGTCAAGGACCCTCTAGATCACCTAGAGACCTTCAAGACCCTGATGCACCTTCAGGGAGTGGCAGACGCGATTATGTGCAGGGCCTTTCCTACAACCCTAAAGGGCGCAGCAAGGATTTGGTTTAGCCGGCTAGCACCCAACTCCATCAGCACCTTTAAGGAACTAAGTGCTCAATTTACTACGCACTTCATCGGAGGACATCGGTATAGAAAATCCACGGCTTGTTTAATGAATATCAAGCAGCGAGAGGAGGAGACGTTGTGGGCCTACATATCATGCTTCAATAAGGAAGCACTCTCGATCGACAAAGCTGACGACAAGATATTGGTAGCAGCATTCACGAATGGGCTGAAGGGGGGTAAGTTTTTGTTCTCCCTATACAAAAATGACCCCAAGACCATGTCGGAGGTGCTTTACAGGGCCACCAAATATATGAACGCTAAAGACGTGCTATTAGCCCGAGAAGATAGACCCAAAAAAAGAGACAGACAAGAGGATCCCCGACAGGACCAGGGGCGGAAGAAAGGAAGGATGGGAGACCGAAGGGAGGACAGACGTCCAAAACCCACGGGCGGAAGGTTCACAAGTTTCATCCCGTTAACCGCGCCGATAGACCAAGTCCTAATGCAGATTAAGGACGAAGGGTCCCTGACGTTCCCAGGAAAGCTGAAGAGTGATCCCAGCAAAAGGTCTAGAGACAAATATTGCCGCTTCCATCGTGACCACGGCCACGACACGGCCGATTGCTACGACTTGAAGCAACAAATCGAAGCCCTTATCCGACAAGGGAAGCTGCAGAAGTTCGTCAACAAGGGGAGAACGGATCAACCCCCACAAGAACAACACCCCCGCCGAGAAGACGAGCTACCAAGACCCCCATTAGGGGACATAAGAATGATAATCGGAGGAACTGCTGCGGTTGGATCGTCAAAAAAGGCTCGCAAAACATACCTTCGGATGGTACAGAATGTCCAGTTGGCGGGCACAGTGCCAAAGATAGCAAAAAGAGAAAGCCCCGTTGTTGGGTTCTCGGAAGAGGATGCACGGCACCTACACCATCCACACGACGATGCCCTCGTCGTCAGCATGCGGACAGGAGACTACAACGTGCACCGAGTGTTGATCGACAACGGCAGCTCGGCCGATATCTTGTACTATCCAGCATTCCAGCAAATGAGGATTGATAGGGAGCAGCTAATACCGACAAACGCCCCGCTCGTTGGTTTCGGAGGGAGTAGGGTATTCCCTTTGAGCTCGGTAACGTTACCGGTGACAGTAGGAGATTACCCCCAACAAATCACCAGGAACGTGACATTCTTGGTGGTCGATTGCTCGTCCGCCTATAATGCTATTCTTGGACGACCTATGCTCAACTCGTGGAAGGCGGTAACATCAACTTACCACCTAATGATCAAGTTCCCAACGGAGTTTGGGGTAGGAGAGCTACGCGGAAGTCAAGTTGCCGCACGAGAATACTACGTAGCTATGATGGAGATGCAAGACCAAATCCAGACATTGAACATAGAAGAGCACCGAATGATGGCAGAACCCACAGAGAAGCTGGAGGAGATAACTCTTGACAGTTCCAATCCGGACAGAACAACCAAGATCGGAACGCTTGCCAAACCCGTAATCCGTCAAGAGCTCGTAGCTTTCTTGAGGAGCAATAAGGATGTTTTCGCCTGGAGCCATGACGATATGCCGGGAATCGATCCCTCGGTCATGGTACACAAATTGAATGTATTGCCCTCATTTCCACCCGTCCGACAAAAGAAGAGAGTGTTCGCACCGGAACGAGACCAAGCAATAGCGGAAGAGGTCCGCAAACTCCAAAAGGCAAGCTTCATCAGGGAAGTCTACTATCCCGATTGGCTGGCGAATGTGGTAATGGTGAAGAAAGCGAGCGGCAAGTGACGGATGTGCGTAGATTTCACCGATCTTAACAAAGCGTGCCCTAAAGATAGCTATCCCCTTCCAAGAGTCGACGTCCTAGTAGACTCGACGGCTCAACACCAATTACTAAGCTTCATGGAGGCTTTCTCGGGTTATAACCAGATCCGCATGCACGAGGCCGATCAGGAGAAGACTTCGTTCGTAACCAGCCAATGACTATTCTGTTACGAAGTAATGCCATTCGGCCTGAAGAATGTAGGGGCAACATACCAAAGGCTAATGAACAAGATGTTCGCACAGCAAATCGGGAGGAATGTCCAAGTCTATGTCGACGACATGCTGGTGAAGAGCCGAAAGGAGGAAGACCACCTGGAGGATCTTAAGGAAACATTCGGTACGCTTCGATCCTACAACATGAAACTCAATCCGGGAAAGTGCGCATTCGGCGTAACGGCAGGCAAATTCCTAGGGTTCATGGTATCCCAGAGGGGGATTGAGGCTAACCCGGACAAAATTCGAGCCATAGTAGAGATGGTCCCCCCGCGAAATGTGAAGGAGATACAAAGCCTTAACGGCAAGATAGCGGCATTAAACAGATTCGTGTCGAGAGCCACGGACAAGTGCTTGCCCTTCTTTCGCACATTAAAGAAATCCTTCGAGTGGACGGACGAGTGTCAGCGAGCGTTCGAGGAATTAAAGGCATACCTATCTTCACCACCCCTATTGAGTCCCTCGCAACTTGGTGAAGAAATTTTCCTCTACTTGGCTGTCTCCTCTGTCGCTGTCAGCACGACCTTAATTAAAGAAGAGGATAATGCACAGAAGCCTGTATACTACGCCAGCCGAGCGCTCCGCGGTGCCGAAGAAAGATACCAACCTATGGAGAAACTCGCTTTTGCATTGGTCACGGCGGCTCGCAAGCTCAAACCCTATTTTCAAGCCCATACCGTGAACGTAATGACCGACAAGCCCTTGCGAAGGGCACTGAGTAATCCTGAAGCCGCAGGTCGACTGACGCTGTGGGCAATAGAATTGAGTGAGTTTGATATCAAGTACCGTCCGCGTGTGGCCATTAAAGGACAAGCTGTAGCCGACTTCATAGCAGAGTTTACGCGTGACGAGGACAAGGGGGCAGAAGAACCCCCCCAGTGGAGCATCTACACCGACGGATCATCAAATCGGCGAATTGGAGGGGCCGGCATAGTGTTGCTGTCACCTGAAGGAGACAAGATTGAATGTATGGTCCGTCTCGACTTCCCCATTACCAACAATGAGGCAGAATACGAAGTGGTGGTGGCAGGACTCGACCTAGCCAAAGCCGCCGGAGCTGAAAGTGTGGTCGTTTATTGCGACTCTCAAGTCGTGACTAATCAAGTAAACGGAGATTATGAATGCAAGGGGGAAAGGTTGAAGAGATATCTTGATCAAGTAAGGGCGAGAGTCAACGGGCTAAAAGTGATGGTCGTCCAAATCCCCAGGGGAGAAAATGAGCTCGTCGATCGGCTAGCCAAAGCCGCTTCAGCAGAACATATGATGACACCGGGTAATGTACTTTCCTTTGTCCAACTCTTTCCACTAATAGACCCCGACAACATGCAGGAGATACGCTCCGAAAGAAACTGGACTACACAGATACTTCATACTTGAAGGACGGGTTACTGCCACAGGAGAAGGAGGCAGCTAGAAAGCTAAAAGTCCAAGCGGCAAGGTTCGTCTTGATAAAAGACATTCTTTACAAGAGAGGTTTCTCCCGCCCTTAGCTAAGATGCCTCGGGGTTGAAGAGGCAGACTACGTAATGAGGGAAGTACACGAAGGGATATGCGGGAACCATTCTGGATCGCGGTCGTTGGTACATAAACTGGTACGGGCTGGGTATTACTGGCCAACCATGCAGAAGGATGCCGAGTCTTATGTTAAAAGCTGCGACAAATGCCAGAGGTTCAGCAATTTTATCGGACAGCCAGCTGAGGAGCTGACCCCTATAACGGCTCCATGGCCGTTCGCTCAGTGGGGACTAGATATCATGGGACCTTTCCCAACGGCGGTAAGGCAGTTAAAGTTCTTGGTAGTGGGTATTGACTACTTCACAAAATGGGTAGAAGCGGAGGCCTTGGCCACCATTACAGAAAAGAATATTAGAAGTTTTGTCTGGCGGTGCATCGTATGCAGGTTTGGTATTCCTAGAGTCCTTGTCTCAGATAACGGGAGGCAGTTCGACAACGGTCACTTCCGGGATTTCTGCACACAGCTAGGAATAAAAAACCACTACTCATCACCCGCCCATCCTCAGGCTAATGGCTAGGTTGAAGTCACGAACCGATCCCTGCTAAAGATTATCAAGACTCGGCTCGAGGGGGCAAAGAGCATATGGCCCGAAGAATTGCCGAGCATACTGTGGGCATACAGGACAACGGCGAGGACTCCAACAGGAGAGACGCCATTCCGACTAACATACGGGAGTGAGGCGGTCATCCCAGCAGAAGTTGGGCTCACAAGTTACAGGGTTCACAACCATGACGAAAGCAGGAACGACGAATCTATGAGGCTACAGCTGGACCTGATAGATGAGGTAAGGTCGGCGGCGGAGCAAAGGATCGCTAGATACCAGGATCGCATGGCTAGACATTACAACTCCCGGGTCCGACACAGAAACTTCCAAGTAGGAGACCTTGTACTCAGGAGGGTCATAGGTGCAACTAGAGACCTTACATAGGGAAAACTCGGCCCTAACTGGGAAGGACCTTATAGAGTCACGGCATGGAAAAGGAAAGGAACATACCACCTGGAGACAACAGATGGAGAGAAGCTACCGCATCCATGGAATGCCGAGCATTTGAGAAAATACTACCAGTGATAGTAACACGGCGAACGGCAACCAATTTTCTTTTTGGCTTTTTAAGCTTTTTATAAGTTTTTCTTTTAACTATGTTTCCTTTGCTACAATCTTGTCGTGCCTTTTTTAAGCCCAAGGGGGCAGGCACTTTTCCTTTACGCATCTCTATAATTAGATACAATTATGATCTTCTACTTGGATGTCATTACAATTGTCCACAAAGTTAACGAAAGCTAGTTAAAAGTCCACAAGACGGACGAATACAAAATGAAGTCCACAAGATGGACGGGGCATCCTAAAGGGATGATAACATCCTACAGGGATGACAACTTAAAATCCATAAAATGGACGGACCATCTTACAGGGATGATATCATCCTACATGGATGATTACTTGAAATCCACAAGATGGACGTCCGACGGATCGTCCCAGAAGGATAACTACATAGTCCACAAGATGGACGGATCGCCATAACAGTAAAAGAACGTTTCCGCAAAGTGGACGGACGACGACCATATAAGAACAGTCCACAATGTGGACGGATCACCCAAAACGGTGAATAATTTTACAAGTCCATAAAGTGGACGGATCACCCAAAACGGTGAATAATTTTACAAGTCCATAAAGTGGACGGATCACCCAAAACGGTGAATAATTTTACAAGTCCATAAAGTGGACGGTGTAGCCACCACAATGTGGACGGATCACCCAAAACGGTGAATAATTTTACAAGTCCATAAAGTGGACGGATCACCCAAAACGGTGAATAATTTTATAAGTCCATAAAGTGGACGGTATAGCCGCCACAATGTGGACGGATCACCCAAAAAGGTGAGTAATTTTACAAGTCCATAAAGTGGACGGTGTAGCCGCCACAAAGTGGACGGATCACCCAAAACGATGAATAATTTTATAAGTCCATAAATTGGAGGGTATAACCACCACAAGGTGAACGGATCATCGACTCGATAAAAATCTGCCCACAAAAGTGGACGGACCATAAAAACGGCTAAATAATTATGCTCCCAAAACAGACGGTTCTAAAACGCCCACGAAGTGGACGAACAACAAGACGACAAAGGTCAGCCACCACAAAGTGGACGGATAGTATATCCTATCATTATAGACGGGTCCGATTAGAGTTGAGAAAAGCTTTTTAAAGTGGACAGATCAACAGACCAGTTTGTCCAAATTAACACTTAACATACAAGAAGACGGAGATAAAAATCCTTAACGGATACAAATACTTAACCAGCAACAAAAATATGCGTAAACATATAATGAAAGAAAAACATTGTTCGGCACAAAAGCTAACTTAAAACAAACCGTCTTTAAAATACTAAGAACATATAAAAAAGGGGACAGATCCTCCTCAACATTTACAAGAGGTTAATCTACTTTCTTGGGGTCTGCAACAGGAACCTCATTCGGCACAGCAGACTCTCCGTCACCCTGAGCTGTTTCGTCTCCGAAGAGGTCCTCCATATTTTCTGAAGTGACAGGCAGAGCAGATGTCTGATCTTGATCACTAACGGTTATCATGGACACGTCCAGATCTGGGTAGGCCTTTTTTATCTGACGGAGTGCATCGTCAAAGCCTTGAAGGAACGATCCCCCCAGCTCCTTCAACAAAACCTCGGAGTTGCGATACTCATCGACGGCATCCTCCCTGGCCTGACGGAGTTTCTTCTTCAAATCCTTCACCTCATCTTCTTTACCCTTCAAGGCCTTCCCAGCTTCCTCCGTCCTCTGTTTAAACTCTTTCCTGGTCTTCTCAGACAGTTCGAACTTCTGCTCCATTGTGGACTTCCACTTATGTAGTTGGCTAAGCTCCTCCTCCGTCTGCCCAGCTTTTGACCGTACACGCTTTAGAGCCGCTTCACGGTTGAGGCAGCGGTCCATCAAGCCCTTCATCATAACCAAGGACTGAAATAAACAAAATTAAAAAGGTGTTAAATAGAAAACTAAGAAGAGTGGACGAACATACAATGACGGATAAAAAAGGTTACCTGTGCAACGGCTAATAACCCCGTCTCCCCCATTGCCTCCGTCGAATGATTCCCCAGATCCTCGTAATCCTCTGCGGAAATTATCGACGAAAGCTTCTCCAAAGCAAACTTCGAGTTGTCACGGAGAAGGGGAGGGGGCTTCTCCTCGCTGACGGGTGGGGCTTGCATTAAGCCCTTACCGAATCCATGTTTGGCTGGGGTGACGGTCTTAGCACCCTCAGCCATCAAGCCCACAACGAGTTCCAATGAAACCTTTGGCTGCTTGTATGGACGGTCAGACTTTGGCGGCTGCTTCCTCTTAGCCGACGACCCCAGCACCTTGGGAACCACAATCTTACCCGTCTTCTTTTGCTCGACGACTAGAGATCTTATCATTGCCCTTCTCTTTGCATCGTCCATTTCTGCAATACAGGACGGATGAGAATGTTTTCTCAAATTGAAGGCTAATTTCAAGAGTAAAAGTTGACGGACTCACGTTTGTGTATTCTTTCGTCGTATCTAATAGCCTCTTGGGTGGGTTCAGGATCGTTACAGTACCAATGAATGGTCTTCGGATTCACCAATTTAGCCCAGGTCCTTTCCTCCGGCTTAGTTTTTCTGCAAACCTTTTCAAGGAAACTAAATTCCTCGAGGCTAACTTGCGGGCACCGTCTACCTGCAGAGAAAGACGATTAAGATATACACATAAAAATGGACGGATATGAAAAGCATTGCAAAATTAAGACGGGTGCATACACGATTGATTTATCACTGCCCAGGTTGTGTCAACGGGCAGGTACTCCGTCTCCCCTGGACGGTTCATCCATCTGTCACCCTCCAGGAAGAAGTAACGACTCTTCCAGTCTTTATTTGAGTCTGGGGTCTCAAAGATCACCTTCAACAAGGAGCTCCGACTAGCGAAACTATACATCCCCCTTGACCCAGAAATCTCGTCTGGACGGTAACAGTGATGAAATTCACGGACCGTCAGTCTCCTTTCTCCATTCGACATTGCATCATAAAGAATCTCCATGGCTATGAAGACCCTCCAGGCGTTAGGAGATATCTGTGTGACGGACAACCCTAGATAGTGCAAAAGTTCCCTATGAAGTGTAGAGAGCGGGAACCGAAGTCCTGCCTTCAACGCCTGCTCGTATACTCCGACACCTTCTACCCCTTCATAGTAACACTTATCCGACACATAGGGTAGACGGATGGAAATGTAGTCTGGGATTTGGAAGTTGGTTCTAAAAGTGCTGAAATGTCTCTCCCTGATGACGGATGTGAACCTATGCACTGTCCACTCCGGCAACATGATGAACTGCCTTAGTCCATCAGCACCTACAACGGACTCCAGTGCTTGATTCCCGTCGTCATCAGAACCCTCTATTTCAACTATCTCCACATCCTCATTTGTTGAGGACGAAGAGGAGACAGACGGACTCCTATCTTCGCCGGGGCTCTCTTGGTCTTTATGACCGGACGGGTATACATCTTCGTATTCCGTCCCGTCACGAACCACCGACTGGTTACTTGACGCACTAGATATTTCCTACAATTGACGATGAAACCTAAGACTGACGGGTTTGAAAGCATTGACGGGTATAGTAAGCCTAACAACAATGCAAGGACGGAAATGTAACTTGACTATGGTATTAAAGTAAATACTTACCACACTTGGCGGAAGATGGGTGACGGTTGTTGTAATCGGTAGATACTCGTCCTCGACGGAGTGCTCTGACAAGGTTGACGGCTTCGCTCTGACAGACGATTTCTGGTTGAAAATTGTGAAAATGGGAGAGTGAGGCGCCTTATATATATATAGGAGATGCACGAAAGACGAAGCGACGCTTCGATCCTATACAACGGCCATTCAGAGATTGACACGTGGCATGCTCAATAAATGTTGACAACCTGTTAATACGCATCAACAGATTGTACCCTTCATGTAACCGTCAACTTGATGAATCTTCTTCTGACGGGTTGATCTATATGGAACCGTCATCCTATCTTGCATGAATCCGTCAATCAGTTTAAACCTTCTTTTTGTCTCATGGATCCCATTCCGTCATACCCCTACGTTAGGATCGTCACCTCATTGATCCTTTGACCTAAAAGCGGACGGACCATTGGGGTGAAGGGGGCAACTGAAGATGATAAAATATAGAGCCTGATGGGCCTACCTTAATGGGCCTGACGGATTGGAACTGTTGGGCCTGTGTAAAGATGGTCCCACGCGCTTTGAAGGCCCATCGCTGACAGACATAGTAAGGGCCCATGATCCGAAATCTCTATCGCCTAGAAAAGCCCTAAGATCCGAAAAGGGAAAGCCTTGCTCACCACGCTTTGGAGAATTTGTATTAGAGTCCCACATTGGAAATATCTGGAGGTCAAGAAGAAAAGCCAACTCTCTACCACTATAAAAGGACTAACACTTTCGCAAATCAAGGTACGATTAATTGACCCTCTCTAGCGCTCTAAAAGTGAAGAGACGAATTCTGACTTGACCTTCGGAGAGCGTTTGGCCGGCACCACACCGGTGCTCTCTAAAGGTTTTCTTTCGATCGTTCTTGTTGTGCAGGTTCGCTTTGAGTCGCGAGTACGGTGTGACCTATTGGTGACAAATTTCAACGTCATCAGTTTCATTTTGGAAAAATTAGTACAATTAGAAATATATATTTTTTAGAACATTAGTCAAATTAATTTTTTTTTTAAGATTTGATATTTATTTATTTTATTGTTAAGTGAGTGGTTGCTTCCTGCTTTCCAAAATTTAAATTTGACTTTTCCTACTTCCCAAAATTTAAATTCACTCGTAGTTCTCACAATCAACATGGACTAACATTTTGAGAGGATTGAAATAATGGTATAGTTCATCTTGCCATTTACACTCTTATTAATTTTTTTTTTAGTGGGGTTTATCTTTAAGAGTTCATCTTAAATTTTGTTAAATAGTAATATTAGAACACATTATTTTTTAAAATACTCTTAAATTTTGATGGTGCAGGATGAGTACTCACTTTAATTAGTGGAAGTTCCCTTTTGATTTTTTAGAACGACTTTCGACAAAAGGGGGGTAATTTAGTCATATAAAGGCGGCCCTCTTTATTCCCCTTTGAAAAGCCATGAGGAATCCGCGTATTGATTGATTTTTATCTCCATACTAGGGCCACTAGCACTACCACTTAATAAAGATAAGATGATCAATCCAGGCAGTGATTAGCAGTGCCATTGGCCCATTGCCCTGCACAGGGGGTTAGAATTTGTTAGATCATTCCCATGTAGCACCTAGTTTATCAACTTTAACACCTCATCACTTAATAAAACATCATACATTTCATCTCCTATTCTAATTAATATATAACCTGTTAAAATAATACTAGACTCATCAAACAGAGCATGCAATTAGGCTTTTTTTGTTTAGTGTCATAATCTTTTTCATTCAACCCAATATGAGATTTACACATTTTTCCACTAATATTACATATTTATAACTATTAATACAGCTAAGAGTGTCATGAGTCTAACTTCAAAAAATAAGCACTGAAATAATATTGACACTCTTAGTTATATTAGTAGTTCTAAATGAGTAATATTAGTGAGAAAACATGTAAACCTCAAATTAGAGTGAATGAAAAATTATGACACTAAACCAAAAAAAAAAATCCATTTTATCTGTTGCTACAACTTGATTGTCAATTGTTTCATTTTGGAAAAATTAGTACAATTACAAATTAATTTTTTAGAACATCAGTCATATTAAATGTTGTTTTTAAAGGTCAGAAATTTATTTATTTTATTGTAAGGCGTGTGGTTGTTTCCTCCTTCCCGAGATTTAAAATTGACATTTCCTTCAATTTTTGAAAGTTTACCTTTTTCCTTGACTGCATTTGTTTTGGGAGCTTGTAGCTTTGTTGTCAAAAATTAACTCATAATTCTCACAATTAACATGGAATAAAATTTTAAGAGGATTGAAATAATGGTGTAGTTCATCTTGCCATTTACACTCTTGTACAAATTCTTTAAAAAAAAAAAAAAAAAAAATTCTAGTGGGGTTCTTCTTTTAAAGTTCATCTTAAATTTTGTTAAATAGTAACGTAGAACAGATAGCACATGCCTTTCTAGAGCAGCAGCGGCACCGAAAATCACAACGCAAGATCAAAGCGGGGTGCCAGTAGAGGCCATTGGGGCGACAATGTCGAAATTGCATGAAATTTGGCAAGTCAAAGGGAAACGACATTCTGATTCAAACTCAATAATAAGCGTCTCCTAAATTTAGGCAAATTACTTCGTAAGGCTCCAAAAATAGTCTTTTTTCTATTTATAATAATATTTGTTTTCCCTTAATAACTTTTAGTTTAAAAGTTAGAATAAAGTCCGGTTTATTTTTGGGACGTCTCTTAGAGATAGTATTTTCAATTTCCGCAATTATCTTAATTTTGTTATTTTTGGCAAAAATCACTATTTTGCCACCTAATTACGTGATTATCATGTATTAAGGTTTTTGAGCGTTTTCATAGCTGCCCTATGGTTTCTTTTACTATTTAAATACATTGTAGCCTTTAGGGCAATTTAGTTTTTTAGCTTTATAAAATATAGACTTTGCCTATTTCTCTCTGGTGGATTCCAGAACCCTATCATCTTGTGGATTCAAGAGACCCCTCATGGATTCGTGGCTTTCATTCAGAAGCAAACGAATTTAGTTTCTTTTTCCCTTCAGAAAGCAACGTGTTTGTTTTCGTGTAGCTTATGCGACATCAAATAATAACATTATAACACTTTTTTGAAAATAATCTTATTCTTAAAGAAAAACAAAAATGAAACTTGCATGTTTACTACAAATCATTTAAGTCTTCTAACTTTACCTCTTTTTTTTTTTTTTTGGTTCAATTCATGGTTCTAAGTTTAAAGTTTATTCAATTAAAGTCTCTTCGTTAGCTTTCGTTAATTCTTTTAAAGAATGTTTTTAGAAAATATTTTTCGATAATTAATTGGATTTTTTTTTTTAATTTGAAAATTTTGAAAGATAAACTATAAATTTAGACACTTAATCGCAACTGTACGGCACCGAGATCCCAAAGCCCATACCGGCCTTGGGCCCAGGCCCATACCGGCCTTGGGCCCAGGCCGGCCTTGGGCCCAGGCCCAGCGGAAAGGTCCAGTTACCCTACGTCCTTCTTGAAATTGCCTTACTGTAAAAACAAGTTTTGGGTTTTGGATTCCAAGAGGTGATCGGTTAAACTTTCCCGGGCAAGCATATAAGCTGTGTCCGGGAAAACCATGATATGCACGGGAAACTGAGTTGCCGAACATAATCGATCAAGCTGGAACCAAGTTCCAAGGCCATAAATGCTGCACCGCCCTCTCACCTAAACATCCACTTTAACCAGATAATATTGGACCTTCAGTAGCACTAACGGTGGCTGTAATCATAATCTTCCCACTAACCTTGGCTATAAATAGAAGAAATTTGGGAGAAGAAGGGGTTTAGAAAAACTAAGAGAAAACAGTCAAGTGAGAAAGAATAAACTAAGGGTTGCTTTGAGTCTCTCTGCTGAGAACGACCCAGAGTAGGAAATCCTCAAGCCCACTACAAATAAATTGTGAGCCCAAGTGATTTAAGGCCTAGAAGTCTCATACTTGGTTCCTACAATTGGCGCCCACCGTGGGGCTCTCCTACGAAACTGTGGTTCGACTGAGACTCAAACGAGGGGAATGTCTGAGGAGCGTTCAGGAGGGCGTGCACCGAGCAGTTCTATAGGATCTTCTCGGGGATCAACGTGGAGGGAGAGAAGGCAGAAACGACGGGAGGATAGGGAGCACCCAAGAGGAGAGGAAAGGTCCGGATTGGGAGAAGGGTCGGCCCAAACACATCGGACGGTTTCAGGCGTCTCAGCGCATCGGCAGTATGATGATAGAGATCGAGAGCTGGAGCGGTTGCGCAGACTGGTAATGGATTTAGAGCTGGAAGCAAGGGGTTGGCGCCAAGAAAGGAATCGCAACCCCCAGCAAAGGAGAAATCGGGGTGAGGAGGGCTCCAGCCGATCTGGTACGCAACGATCCCGAGACCGATCACGCTCTCAAGAGTCACATCGGCAACCACGGGAACCACGTCATTGGCGGGACCGCTCACGGTCGCGTGGATACGATGACCAAGGATCAGAATCGCTGGAGGAACGATAGCACCATAATGCCGCCATGGACGCCATGAGCCGAGCCTTGCAGATGGCGGCTCGGTCTCCATTCTCCGATGAGATTGAACGGGCCCCTATGCCGAGCAGATTCACGCGACCGCCATTCAATTCGTATGAGGGGAGGACAGACCCCGTGGAGCATGTCAGTCATTACATCCACATGATGTCTTTGCATGCACACAATGATGCATTGATGTGTAAGGTATTCCCCTCTAGTCTCGGCTCTACTGCACTGAGATGGTTCAATGGGTTACGGAAAGGTTCTATGCACAGCTTCTCCGAGCTGATTCAAGAGTTCGGCAGTAGGTTCGTGACCTGCAGCCAAGTGCAACAGCCGGTTGACGCACTACTTTCCATGAAAATGAGGGTCGGGGAAACCCTTCGGAGTTATGCCAGCCGATACTGGGAACTCTACAACAAGATTGGTGGAGGAAACGAGAAAATTGTGGCAAGCACGTTCAGGATGGGGCTCCCTGAAGATTCTGAATTACGGGAGTCGCTGACGAGAAGACTCCCCGAGGATATGAGGCAACTGATGAAACGCATAGAGGAGTACAAACGCCTGGAGGACGACCGGCTGCAGAGCAGGGGGAAAGCTCCATTAATGGGGAGATCTCGGCAAAGCATTTTGCCGACGAAACCAAAAAAAGACTTCAGAATGCAGGAACCAGAGGTGCAAATCGAAGGGGTTAATGTGGCGTTTAAAGAGCCCGTGCACAAAATCTTGGAGCGGATCAAGAACGAGTCATTCTTCAGGTGGCCAAACAAAATGGGGGGCGACTCATCTCGGAGGAACCAAAACCTATACTGCATCTATCACAGAGACAAATGACACACCACCGAGCAGTGTCGGGTATTAAAAGATCATCTTGGACAGCTAGTAAAGGCAGGGTACCTGAAAGAGTTTGTAGTAGACTCCACTGACCGAGAAGCCAGACAGGGCGTCCAACAGAAAAGGAACCCCCTCCCACCTCCACTGGGGGTAATCGAAGTCATCCATGCCACACCAAGAGGAACAACAGCAGCAAAAAGGGTATTGACAGTGGCTTGCACGGGGGAAGAATCATCCGAGAAGAAAAAGAAAGTTGGACGGCTAGCCATCTCGTTCGGAGAAGACGATTTGGAAGGAACGGTCCAACCTCACGACGATGCTTTGGTGGTGACAGCCCGGATAGGCGGATTCCTGGTGAAGAGGGTAATGATTGATCAAGGGAGTGGGGCTGACGTCATGTACCCGGACCTCTTCGAAGGGCTTGGGTTAAAGACCCAGGATTTGGCGAAGTATGACATGCCGCTGGTCTCATTTGACAAGAGAGTCGTAATTCCCGAGGGACAAATCTCTCTCCTGGTGGACATGGAAGGCAAGGGAGTTATAGTTACCTTCATAGTAGTCCGATCATTCTCATCGTACACCGCAATCCTGGGGAGGCTGTGGATTCATGCCATGAAGGCTGTTCCGTCCACCCTCCACGTGAAAGTAAAATTTCTTACTGAGTATGGAGTTGTCGAGGTAAGGGGGAACCAACAAGTGGCGAGGCAGCGCCTTGTCGCCGCAGTCAGATGGAAAAATGAACAGCTCGGTCAAGCCGAGCAGGCCGAGAAAGAGACTTCATAGCAATTATAGAAACCCCAAGGGGAAACAGGGGCGGACGTTGCCAAGGAGGTGTTGAAGGTTAGAATTCTTCCAGATACTGACAGATATTTCCAGATAGGTACAAGCATGAATGACCGGGAAAGGGTAGAGATGTTGTTGTTCCTTTTGCAGAACGTAGATGTTTTCGTGTGGAACTTATATGAAGTGCCCGGCGTAGATCCCGAGTTCATTGTCCACAAACTCAACGTGGACCCATTATTCCCCCCGAAGAAGCAGAAACCGAGAAGAGCGTCAAAAGAACACGTCGATGCAGTAAACCTGGAGGTCCAGCGGCTGAAGGAGGCCGGAGTCATAAAAGAAATATTCTTCCCGAGATGGTTGGCAAACACTGTCATAGTGAAGAAGAAGAACGGCAAATGGAGAGTTTGTGTGGACTTCACAGACTTGAACAGGGCGTGTCCCAAGGACCCATTCCCAATGCCCAAGATTGATCAGCTAGTAGATGCCACATATGGGCACCCGAAGATGAGCTTCCTGGATGCCTTCCAAGGCTACCACCAGATTGCCTTAGCGCCCGAGGACCGAAAAAAGACAGCATTTATTTCCCCGAATGCTAACTATCACTACGAGGTCATGCCGTTTGGATTGAAGAACGCCGGAGCCACGTATCAGCGAATGATGACGAGAATGTTCCGAGAAAAAATTGGATGCACGGTTGAAGTTTATATTGACGACATGGTGGTAAAAAGCAGAATTGAGTCACAGCATACCGAAGACCTCCGGGGAGTATTCGAGATACTACGGTGGCGCAAATTGCGCCTGAATGCCGAGAAATGCACTTTTGGAGTGGAGGCTGGTAAGTTCCTGGGATATCTGATTTCTACTTGGGGAATAGAGGCTAATCCCGACCAAATAGAGGCCGTGAACCGTCTCAAACCACCAAGCAATCCTAAAGAGGTGCAAGTGCTCACTGGAATGTTAGCTGCCTTGAACCGATTCATCTCTAAGTTTGCCGATCGCTGCCGGCCGTTTTATCAACTTCTGAAGAAGTGGAAGGGGTTTCGGTGGGACGAGAGATGTGATGAGGCTTTTCGAGAGCTGAAGGAATACTTGGCAAAGGCGCCGAGGTTGATGGCCCCGGAGCCTGGGGAGGATTTGTTTATGTACCTCTCAGTCACCGAACATGCCGTAAGTGCTGTGTTGCTAAGGGACCAGGGAGTACAAATGCCAGTGTATTATGTAAGCAAAACCTTAGTAGATGCCGAGACAAGGTACCTACCCCTGGAGAAGTTAGTTTTAGCCCTGGTGCACGCCACGAGGAAGTTGCCACATTACTTCCAGGTCACACGGTGTTCGTCCTCACCGAGTATCCATTGCAGTCACTGTTAAAGAGATCTGACTTCACAGGCCGAATTGCCAAATGGGGGACTCGGTTGGGATCGTTTGACATAAGATACCGACCTAGAAGCTTGGTGAAGGGACAGGTTCTCGCTGATTTCATCGCAGAATTCACACCTAAGAACGACGGCAAGGTAATCTGTAGTGCAGAAATTCGCTCGTGGAGGGTATTTGTGGACGGCGCATCAAATGCTATGGGGGCCGGGGCTGGTATTGTCATAATCACCCCTGAGGGCATACGATTGGAACACTCCTTCAGATTAGGATTCAAAGCCTCAAACAATGAAGCCGAGTATGAGGCCCTACTGGCCGGTTTGAGGGCCGTATTGCATTTGGGCCCAAAGGATGTAGAGATTTACTCGGACTCTTGGCTGGTTGTTTATCAGATCACAGGGGACTTCGAGGCTCGAGACTCTCGAATGAAAGCTTATCTAAGTACGGCAAAGCAGATTATCGGTCAATTCGGAACGGTAAAGATATCCCCGGTAGCTCGGTCACAAAATAAGCACGCTAATTCCCTTGCCACGTTAGCCTCATCGGCTACCGAGGACACGCCACGGCTAGTCACAATAGAACTTATAAGGGAGCCAAGTATCTGTGTGAAGAGTGTTCCTAACCAAGCCGGAGTAGAGGTTGCGCAAGTAGTAGTGGCTGGTCCGTGTTGGATGAACCCAATCATAGATTTCCTTGCCGAGGATAAAGTTCCAGAGGATGAAGGCGAGGCCAACAAGATTCGCCGGGTGGCTCCCCTGTACTGGCTGTCTTCGGACCGAAAATTGTACCGAAGGTCCTTCGCAGGCCCTTACCTCTTGTGCCTACATCCCGAAAAAGTCAAAGAGCTTCTAACTGAGCTGCATGAGGGAGTGTGTGGCGGACATGTTGGGGGACGGTCTTTAGCACACAGAGCGATGACCCAGGGGTTTTGGTGGCCACAGATGCAGAAGGATGCCGCTGAATATGTTCGGAGCTGCGAGCAGTGTCAAAAGCACGCCCCTATGATCCATCAGCCTGCAGGTCGTCTAAATCCTGTTAGCAGCCCGTGGCCATTCGCACAGTGGGGGCTTGACATCCTCGAACCATTCCCCCGAGCAACGGGGAACCGCCGTTTTGTATTGGTGGCCGTAGATTACTTCACAAAGTGGGCTGAAGCTGAGGCCTTGGCTAATATCCGGGATACTGACGTGAAAAAGTTTGTATGGAAAAACATAGTTACAAGGTTTGGGGTGCCAAATTTGCTAGTAACAGACAATGGGCTACAGTTCGACAGCAACGCTTTCCGGACCTTCTGCAGCAAACTCGGTATCAGGAACAAGTATTCAACCCCGGCTTACCCACAAAACAACGGCCAAGCTGAAGCAGTAAACAAGACTATTTTGAACGGGCTCAAGAGAAGGTTGGACGGGGCGAAAAAAAGATGGGCAGAAGAGCTACCCAGTGTATTGTGGGCTTACCGCACGACCCCTAGGAGATCCACGGGGGAAACCCCGTTTTCTCTGACATACGGAGCGGAGGCAGTGATACTAACCGAGGTGAGCTTATGCAGTGCACGGGTCGCCGGGTTTGACCCCGTCCAGAACGCCGACCTGATGATGGAGCATTTGGATTGGCCAGAGGAATTAGGAACAAGTATTCAACCCCGGCTTACCCACAAAACAACGGCCAAGCTGAAGCAGTAAACAAGACTATTTTGAACGGGCTCAAGAGAAGGTTGGACGGGGCGAAAAAAAGATGGGCAGAAGAGCTACCCAGTGTATTGTGGGCTTACCGCACGACCCCTAGGAGATCCACGGGGGAAACCCCGTTTTCTCTGACATACGGAGCGGAGGCAGTGATACTAACCGAGGTGAGCTTATGCAGTGCACGGGTCGCCGGGTTTGACCCCGTCCAGAACGCCGACCTGATGATGGAGCATTTGGATTGGCTAGAGGAATGCAGGGAGGCCGCGACCATACGGCTCGCCGAGTATCAGCAGAAGCTGGCCCAAAGATACAACTGAAATGTAAAGGGGAGGGAATTCAGTGCCGGGGAACTAGTGCTAAGAAAGGTTGTGGGAAACATGCGAGACATAGCTGCAGGGAAGCTTGCTCAAACCTGGGAGGGACCATACAAAGTCACAGCCATCGCAGGTGCAGGGGCCTACTACTTGGAAGACCTTGACGAGAGGCTGCTTCCTCGGCCATGGAACGCCAACAACTTAAAGAAATTCTACGCATGATCATCCGTGTAAGCCAGAACTTGTATTTCGTTAAAATTAAGATTATGATGAACTTATTTGTATATGCTGTTTTTGGTTCCGTGACTGCACACCAAGAGAATTGCAAATAAATCTCTAAGGACAGAAACCTGGCCCTCGGCTCGATCAAAATCGCCGAGCAGGTGGAAACCTTATAACTAAAAGCTCTAAGGACAGAAACCTGACCCTCGGCTCGATCAAAATCGTCGAGCAGGTGGAAACCTTATAACTAAAAGCTCTAAGAACAGAAACCTGGCCCTCGGCTCGATCAAAATCGCCGAGCAGGTGGAAACCTTATAACTAAAAGCTCTAAGGACAGAAACCTGACCCTCGGCTCGATCAAAATCGCCGAGTAGGTGGAAACCTTATAACTAAATGCTCTAAGGACAAAAACCTGGTTCTCGGTTAAGCTAAAATCATCGAACAGGTTTAAACCTTATAACTAAATGCTCTAAGGACGAGAACCTGGTTCTCGGTTAAGCTAAAATCACCAAGCAGGTTGAAACCCTAACCCTTTACAAATGCTAAGTCCATTAGCGCACTTGGGTTCCCCAAAGCACCGCACAACAGGTTTTGGGGGTATCATTCCATTAAACGGCCAAAACGCTGGCATGATCCAAGCAAAGCATACAAATAGATATAAATTCATTCAACAGATTGAAACAGAAAAGGAAAATGTTTTACCAATTAAACAAACAAAGGCAATTGTTCGGTCACCACATCCCGGTGACGTAGGTAAATAAACTACCAAATTAGAAATACGATAATAATAAAAGTATAAAAAAATTGCAAGAAAATCAGTTGGGGGGTTGGGTCGGCGGGGTTACTTCCTGCTGGTCGGCCAGGGGGAGATGCGAGTCTTCGCCGAGAAGATCCTGCACAGTCGGGATGCTGGTGGCTTACATGTCCTCTGGCTCGGCATGAGCGTCAATTTGTTCAACCAGCTCCCTCATGCTTGCCGTTTCCTCCTCATCAACAGCAGCCGGGGGATCCTGCGCGGCAGTCACAGGACTTGGAAAGGGGATTTGGCCGGGGTCTCTCAGGTGGGAATCATCAGGAACTCCCAGAGCTTGGAGGGCAGAAAACCACTTCTCAGCATCAGCAAAGCCTTCATTGTACCACTTTTGCTCGCAGGAGGCCAGAGTTGCCCTAAGGTTAGCCAGTTCCTCGGCGCTGGAGGTATTAAGGCTGATGGCTTCAGCTAGCTTGACTTCCGTTTCGTTCTGCTTGGCCAAGAGCTCCGCACACCTCTTTTCAGCCAAGGCCCTGTTCTTCTCCGCGGCAGCGGCCTTCTTTTCGGCGGACTCAGCTGCCTTTAATTTCTCCTTCGTCATTTTCACCGCTGACTCCTGCGCCCCTTTCTCGCGCTCGTTTTCCTCGGCAAGATCCCGTGCCCGGGCAGCCACAATGTGAGCCAGTTGAGCAGCCTAGCAAGCACAAAGGTTAGAAAAGAAGCAGAAGTAAATCTGTATGAAGGAGTAGATAGACTAAAGAATTACCGCAATGGCGTGCCACTCTAACCAGCGCCCCATAGACTCCTCGGATCCCTCCTCGAAGGCGTGCACGTCGTCGGGGAGAAGAAGACCCTCGGCCAGCGTCTGGGCAACCCGGCCACCTTCACCCTTCTCCCACATCCGCACGCAGGCGGTAGAAGGCAAAGGCTTGCCGTCCAACAGGAACTTGGGTTTCCACGCTGGGGCCACCTGGGAGGAGGACGCAACCCCCTCTCCAACCTGGGTTTGCGGCTCGCGGATAACAATCCCCCCTGCTGGCTGGGGAGGGGTCTGCACGGCAGCGTCTCTCGGGCCGGTGGAGGGTTGATTGGTGACTTTTTTCTTCTTTTTGGCCCGCCCTGCCTGGGAAGAGGGTGAAGGTTGAGGCACCTGACCCCGACCCTGAGAAGGTGGGGGCTGATTTGGCTGCCGCGCACCAGGCACGAAGCGGTCAATGGTCATGACCTTCCTTGACACCATCCTGCTGCCGGGTTGAACAGCTTCGGCCAACAAGACAGCCGCTTCAGTTACTGGTTGCTGGGGCTCGGCGGGCGGATTCTCGGGATGAGACTGCTCTTGGGCAGGGCCTTCTTGCTGAATAGTTTCGTGGGTTATCTCCCTAAGGCGACGAGATACCCGCTCCGCGGACTCGTCTCGTAAAGGAGCTAGCTCGTCCGAGCAAGTGACGCGCCGTCCAAAGTCCCTCGCTTCCCCGGTCATAAGCTTCGGCAGCAGGAAGTTCGCGTACTGAACGTCTATATATGATAGTAGGGGGCTATCGACTAATAGCGCCTGCTTGAAGGGCTGCCAGGTAGAGTAAACTGGTTCTACTCCGAGGATCAAGTGCAAAGCCCGGAGTTGCCCGTCCCAATGCACGTATATCTCGGAACGGAGGATGAAGTTCAAATCCTTGACATGGACGGTTCTGATGTCCGGAACAAACACTTTGCCGTCTGCAAAAGAGCAAGTGTTGTATTAGTATCTAACAATAAAAATTTACTTCAATAAGAAGAAAAGGAGAAGTGGAGGAAAGCAATTAGATCAAGGGAATGGTACAAACCCACTTCATGCTGTGAAAGGGGGCAAGGGACGTCCCCGGCAAACCAATTGCCGCGCACCCGAACGAACTCCCCGGCGGAGTTCCTGTTCGAATCAGCTAACTACCCGGTAAAAGTTGGGGGGAAGCTGGTCGGGACATAGCCCGTAGTACATGAGTGTGTTTATCAAAAGGGGATCCACGGGGAACCTGACCCCGCCTTCTAAAATTGACATCAAAGGGAAGAAAGCTGTACCCCACCCTCGGTGGAGTTCAATATCACTCTCATGGCAGTAAGCCACATCCACGTCATCGGGAACATTAAATTTACTCCTAAAGGTGGCCAAAGCAGACGAGGATTCTAGAAAGTAAGAGTAACCCATCTATAACGCCTAAAACTACAAAAGGGAACTTGAAAAAATAAAGCTGAAGGAACAGGAAGGGGAAGAAAAAACTTACTTTGGGTTCTAAGGAGGAAAAGAACACTGGGCAAGCGAGTAAGCGCACAGAGATTTGGTCAGCAGAGAGTAAGCGCAAAAAATCAAAGGCAAAGGAAAAATGAAATGATGTTCAGGGGGAGACTATTTATAGAGCCAAAAAGAAAGGGGGGAGAAGAAACGTTTAATGAAGCAATAAATGGGCACGATTTACGAGCGGCCCAGCGAATGCCAAACGTAACTGATTCGCGCGCCGCTTCAGTTCATGAACCGTCAGGCAATAATGGCAACTGTACCTGGCGTCGCGGAACGGCACGTCTTTTGAGATGAATATTAATGAGAAGCCACAGTCACGAGTCCCAAGCTATAAGATTCCCGAGGTCAAAAGGCCCAATCAGCTCCTTGATTCTTCTCGGCGACCGGGTATGAATCAAGGGGGGGCTAATGTACGGCACCGAGATCCCAAAGCCTATACCGGCCTTGGGCCCAGGCCCATACAGGCCCTGGGCCCAGGCCCATACCGGCCTTGGGCCCAGGCCCAGCGGAAAGGTCCAGTTACCCTATGTCCTTCTTACTGTAAAAACAAGTTTTGAGTTTTGGATTCCAAGAGGTGATCGGTTAAACTTTCCCGGGCAAGCATATAAGCTGTGTCCGGGAAAACCATGATATGCACGGGAAACTGAGTTGCCGAACATAATCGATCAAGCTGGAACCAAGTTCCAAGGCCATAAATGCTGCACCGCCCTCTCACCTAAACATCCACTTTAACCAGATAATATTGGACTTTCAGTAGCACTAACGGTGGCTGTAATCATAATCTCCCCACTAACCTTGGCTATAAATAGAAGAAATTTGGGAGAAGAAGGGGTTCAGAAAAACTGAGAGAAAACAGTCAAGTGAGAAAGTATAAACTAAGGGTTGCTTTGAGTCTCTTTGCCGAGAACGACCCAGAGTAGGAAATCCTCAAGCCCACTACAAATAAATTGTGAGCCCAAGTGATTTAAGGCCTAGAAGTCTCATACTTGGTTCCTACAGCAACATTTAACAAAATTTGATGGAGATGCCTTAATTGAATGAACTTGAAACTTAGAAGACTTAATTGAATAAAAATAAAGTTAGAAGATTGATTTTTTTTTTTTTTTGTTAAACTTAAAGGGTGCTATTTGAATTTTTGAAAATATTTTTTTTAATAAAAATTTTGGGTCTATAGTTAACGGAAGTTCTTAGGGCATTTGTTTATAAACTATTTAAAGAAAATTTTAGTACATTTTTATGAGAAATAAAAAGGCATGTCAAAGAATCAATTGTTTTTCTTTCCATAAAAAATTTCCTAAAATGATTTATTAACAAATGTCTTTAGCCAGGAATGACAATTTGGCCTCCCCCCTCTCCGCTTCATCTTGGGTGGGTTTTCCTTGCCTCACATAGTTGGTAAGGTGGGGTGGGAATTTGTTTAGACATTTTAGCCCCAAGCCTCCTTGCATTGTATTGATAAGAGCTATAATTGTAAATTTTTCATACCTTAAATCCCTACTATTTAAACAAACAAATCAATACTAGTTTATTTAAATGCATGGATATTAAGATTTTTTATATATGATATTTTCTTGTTAAACACTTGGATACAAGCTTAATTAAATGCATGGATATTCCTCTAAAGATATTTTTTATTGCTCATTACTTGAAGATCCCATCCTTTAGCCCTCCCCCTCCCCGCCATCGCCATCCCTCCAATTCAGTTGTTAGATCATCAATCTTCATTTGCTTATCATAAATGGTGTTGTCAGTTTTATATTCACTCAGAATACGAATGAGTCATTGTGCAAATCTATAAATATTTTCCAATTTATGGTCTAATCGTTCTGTGTGTTTGAAGGACAATTTAAGTAGATCACTCCCCGTCGTAACATCTATCACTATGTTTATATAATTTTTGCTTTAATTGGTCCTTTTTTTTTTTTTTTCATATTAAACAGTATTTAATACTATTATTTGTGTACAGGGTGCAGGATGCCTAGTTTCATAATTAGTGGAAGTTCCCTTTTGCACGTGTTGTTCAGCAAACATTATGACTTAACTTTATCCTACAAAAGTTTATAATTTTGTCAAAAGTTAAAGATACACCAATGGCACTGCTGACTAAATTAGCTTTCTTTTGTCAAAAGTTTTGATCATTAACACTCACTTTTGACAAAAGAGAACTCACTTTTGACAAAAGAGAGCTAATTTAGTCAGCAGTGCCATTGGTGTATCTTTTTTTTATGGCTAATGAGGAATCTGCATATTTTATCTCCACAATATTATATTACTAGGGCCACTTTGTAAAGATGATCAATCCGGGCAGTGATCAGCAGTGCCATTGCCTTGCACAGGGGGTTAGAATTTGTTACTATTATGGTTTGGTTTAGTAGTGATTCATTCTTTTAGTATATTTTCGCTTTGATTTTGGAAATGCACAAATGAAGTTTGTGAAACATCGGTGAGAAAGTTTTGAGGTGATGCTAAACTATTCTATTTTATCGACTAAATTAAAATTAAGTACTCTTTCAATTTTTTTCTGTTTATGTTCTAAATTTCTAATTGTATTTTATGGTATAAACAGGTAGATTGAAATCCCATGTTGTGATGCAAAGGATTTCTCAAATAAACTTTTCACAATAAAGTGAGTAAATAAAATTAGTTTAACCATAAAGAGACTGTCTGTAAAATTAGTTTTACCTAATACAATATCTTTGAGAGTTGCAGATTCTATTAACTGACCTATACAGAAGACGACCAATTGGATGACTCAAACCCAAAGGTCCATCAAATAAAACAATGATGGCCCACCAATTATATTAAGATGCAACAAAGCTTCAATTGTCTGGAGACGGTAGTTGTAATGTTAGGAATCAGAGATATCCATTGCCAAGTGTTTGGTTTTAAGAATTTAAGAACTAATGTATTAGAACTTCAATATGTATTATGTTGGTAAACCATGATCAAAACATAGAATTTAAGTTTAGACTTGCTCAAAGTGTGATTTAATGTAAAATTGGAATTGAGTGATTGCAGGATTTATTGCACAAAATCTGCAAAGTTCGATCGATCGAAAATTAGACTCGATTGATCAAAACTTGTGCAGATTCAATTTTCTGCAAAAATTCCAATTCAGCCCAAGCCTATATGACGTGTAGGGTTAAGTGTTTTACTTCAAGTATAAAAGGAAAAACCCTAACTACATTTTAGAAATCTTTGAAGAGTTGTGTGTTGAATCTTCTGTGAGATCTGAGAGGTGTTTACCTTCATACACACACATAGAGTTGTCAAGATCAAGATTTGCTTTAAAAACTTGATGATCTCTTCAGTTGTTGCATGAAAAACTTTAAAAAGAAGATTTGAAACCTTTGAGTGGAGTCTCAAAGTCGGTGGACTTGGAGCTGTCACATGGTCGTAGTAGTAAGTTTTCTACGCGAGGTAGCAATAGGATTTTAGTGGTCTAAGTTCTATTGTAAAAACTTCAATTCTTTCATAGTAAATCTGTTTTTACCTTGAGAATAGTTAGGTTAAATCCTCCCTAGGTTTTTTACCAGTTAGGTTTTCCTAGGTCATTATATTGTGGTGTATTTTATATTTTCACATTATGTGCATGATATGATATTATTGTATGAACCTAGAACTAAATAATTTATCTAAGTAATCACTTGGCTAAATAACTAGGTTAAACAACTTGTGTTAAGGGGTCTAAAAACGTACACCAAGAACTAAAACTAAAGTCAAAATCTTTATAAGTTTCACATTATACATTTGCTGAAGGATATTTTAGGAGGCAAATTCCACGTGGGTTACAATTGGGGGAAAATTGAAGAAAATGGCTTCATTTTCACCTTCAATTTTCAATTTGAATTTGCCAAATAGGAAATTTTAGTTTAGATAGGCCCAACATAATTAATAGAGGAAAAAAAAAATGGTTAAACCCACCATTCAAAAGCACAAACCTATAGGATAACATTCAGGAAAAATGATGAAAAATGGTTACCTGAGATTTGGGGGCAGATGTGGTGAAGATTGGCGAAGAGGAGCAAAGTTTTTTTTTTTTTTTTTTTTTTGAGAGAGAGTTTTTATTTTTATTTTTTATTTTTTATTTATTATTGTGGGGATCATTCGGTTGATAGGCCCATAGAATTCAGAATTGGTTGAGGATTGTTGGGCCAGTGGCCCATCCGAGGTCGTGCACCCGTCCGAGGACGCCATGCTCCTCGGCAGTATGCGTCCGAGGACGATCGCGTCCGAAGACGATCAGGACGTGGTCTTACCACGATCAGATCTCAGAAGTAGGTCATCTCAAGGGGCAGAGTAGCCGACTAAAGATGAAAGAGATAAGGCAAACAAATATCTGAAACTATAGCTGCCTCCGCATTAATGACCTCTCAACCAACTCTCTGGCCGCATTAATGTGGAGGTGATACCTGAGCAGTAGGGAAGCAGCCTTACAGCTGCGCATAGGAAGTTCCAAGAGGTGCCAGATGGGACAGAAAGAAATCCCCCGGACACCATCTACACGTGTTCGGTGAAGATGGATCGCGAAGGGGAGTATATAAACTAAAAGAGGAACATGAAGAAGGGGATCGAAAAAAAAAAAAGAAGAACACACAGAAAAACTAAAGAGAAAGAAGTAAGAAGGGGGAGAGAGAGAGTAACACTAGGGACTGAAGAAAAGACGTTGATTATACCAACAAAAAAAAAAAGAAAGAAAACATTGTGTGGGCTTGAGAGAAAATCTTGGAGGTAGATACCACAGTTAGCCTAGCTCTTTACACCCACGCTCTACAAATCATATTGTCTGGGCCTTTTACGTACGAACCCAATACTGTTTAGGTTCGTCCCAAAATCGCGTCCTTACAATTGGCGCCGTCTGTGGGGAGAGCTTGTGTTAGCTTGTACAACCTCCGGCACAATGTTGTCGATGGAAGGAGTGGAACTGCCTCACCCCGCAGCGGGGCTGCATCAGGGTGATGTCAGCCCACATCAGGCGGAATCAAGGGGCTCTCAGCATGATGGTCCTCGAAAAAATCCCGAGCGGAGGGAAGTCCAGGAGGGGAGCATACATACTACTCACACCACGAGAACCCGTACACGCGGGAAGAGTCACGTTTCCCACGTGAAGCATGATGGGGATCTGCAACGTGAGATTGCGGACTTGAAGAGAGAGTTACGTCATGCACGACGGGAGCATTCCCCACCTCGTTCCGAACTATCATCGGGGGAGTCGGATGGAACTAGTTACAGGCGGAGATCGAGAACTCCGCAGAGTGAGACTTTCTCCTACGAAGAGGAGCGTCGCCATAGGCGTAGGCGTAAAAGTCCAACTAGTAGGGGCGTGGGAAACGATGCCATGAACAAAGCCTTGAGTCAAATATCCAGGTCACCCTTTACAAGAAGCATGGATGATGCTACCCATCCTCGGCGATTCAATCAACCTACGTTCTCTCTGTATGATGGCCATTCGGATCCGGTGGAACATGTAAGCTATTACAGCCAGAAGATGGCTATTCATTCCAGGGATGATGCCCTGATGTGCAAGATTTTTCCGTCGAGCTTGGGTCTGACGGCGATGAGGTGGTTCAATGGCTTAAGGGCCAACTCTATTGGATCTTTCAAGGCGCTGACCCAGGCTTTTGGTGCTCGTTTTATTACATGCAGCAGGACTCCTTTGCCGCTGGGGTCCCTGTTGACCTTGTCTATGCGAGAGGGCGAGACTCTCAAGAGTTATTCGGATAGGTACTGGGAGATGTTCAACGAAATAGGAGGGAAGAATGACGCTGTGGCCATAACTACTTTCAAAGCCGGCCTCCCAGCTGATCACGACTTGAGGAAATCCTTGACGGGTAAACCTGTTACCAGTGTGCGCCAACTGATGGACAGAATAGAGAAGTACAAAAGGATAGAGGAGGATCAGCTTCAGGGGAAAGGGAAGGCCAAGATGATCCCTCAGGAGAGGAGGGATTTCAGGTCGGATCGTTATAATAACAACCGACCAAGGCGGGACTTTGCTGGCCAGTCGGTCTCGGCAGATGCCCAGGCCGTTAATGCGGTATTTCGGGAGCCTGTTCAGCAGGTTTTGGAGAAGATAAAGGACGAGCCATTTTTCAAATGGCCAAACAGGATGGCAGGAGAGCCTACAAAACGCAACCCGAGTTTGTATTGCCATTACCATCAGGACCATGGACACACAACAGACAACTGTAGAAATTTATGGGACCATTTGGAGCAGTTGGTCCGGGAGGGAAAATTAAGGCAGCTCTTGCATCACTCTAGTGGAAGGGCGAGCCAAGCAGGTTCCGAGGTGCGTGGGGATGCTTCATCAAGGCTCCCTCGGGGAACAATCAACGTCATCTTTGCGGCCCCAGGAAGGACTGGATCTTGCCCCACCAGAGTGTTGTCGGTGTCTCGATCCCCAGCTGAGGATCGTTCTCAAGCATGGAAGAGAGCCAAGAAGCGTGTCTCCTTGGTTTTGGGTTTTTCAGACGAAGATTTGGAGGGAACCATACAACCCCATGAGGATGCCTTGGTGGTAACGCTGAGGATCAGTGGGTACGATGTCCGAAGGGTGATGGTTGATCAGGGAAGTGCAGCGGATGTGATGTATCCGGATTTGTACAAGGGGCTTGGTTTGAAGCAGCAGGACTTGACAACCTATAATTCCCCTCTTGTCAGTTTTGAGGGAAGGTTAGTCATTCCCATGGGGCTAATAAGGTTGCCCGTGCAATCAGGCACGGAGGTGGTGGAGGTGGATTTTATTGTCGTAGATGTTTTTTCTCCGTATACGGCTATCCTGGGCAGACCCTGGCTTCACACACTTAAAGCGGTTTCATCTACCCTGCATCAGAAGGTGAAGTACCCGTCCGGAGACCAAGTGCTGGAGATAGTAGGGAACCAAGCGGCTGCTCGGCAATGCCAGGTAGCAGCTATACTGCATCGGCCTGAGGCAGAAACCTCGGCTACAGCCGATAATGAGTCATAGCAATTAAAGATCCCAGCATCAGGTTTAGACGTACCAACCAATGGGGTAGAGTGTGAAGATCTGGAGACGGTGACCGTTGCTGATGATCCAGAGAAATTCTTTCGGGTTGGGGCCAAGTTGCCTCTGGAAGAGAAAGCGAGTTTGTTGGAGTTCCTTCGAACTAATGTGGACGTCTTTGCATGGGACCCGTATGAGGCTCCAGGAGTAGACCCGAATTTTATTTGTCATCGACTCAATGTAAACCCTGCCGTTCCCCCTAGAAGGCAAATTCCTCGGCGACCATCGAAAGAGCATGCCGAGGCAGTCCGAAGTGAAGTTGCCAAGCTCAAACAGGCTGGGGCTATCAAAGAAGTCTTTTACCCCCAATGGCTGGCCAATACGGTGGTAGTGAAGAAGAAGACGGGGAAGTGGCGAGTGTGCGTGGATTTCACGGATCTTAATAAGGCATGCCCCAAAGACCCATTTCCTATGCCAAAGATTGACCAACTGGTGGACGCGACCGTGGGCCACCCTAGGATGAGCTTCTTGGATGCCTTTCAAGGGTATCACCAAATACCGTTAGCCACCGATGATCAAGAAAAGACCGCTTTCGTGACCCCGGTTGGGAACTACCATTACAAGGTGATGCCGTTCGGTCTGAAAAATGCTGGATCTACCTACCAACGCATGATGACGAAAATGTTCGAGCCACAGCTGGGCAGAAGTATTGAAGTTTATATTGATGACATGGTGGTCAAAAGCAAGGTAGTGACTGAACATGTGGAGGACCTCACTAGCATCTTCGGGATACTGAGAGAACACAGGTTGCGCCTGAATGCTTCGAAGTGCTCCTTTGGTGTAGGTTCAGGAAAATTCCTTGGGTACATGGTGACCCATAGGGGAATCGAGGTTAATCCAGATCAGATTAGGGCTATTAACAGTTTGCAAGCGCCCCGGAATCCAAAGGAAGTGCAGAGGTTGACAGGGATGACTGCTGCGTTGAACCGATTCATCTCCAGGTCAGCCGAAAGGTGTCGTCCTTTTTTCCGTCTGTTACATAAGTGGCAGGGATTCGAATGGACCAAGGAGTGTGTTGAGGCGTTCCAGCAGTTAAAAAATTATTTATCCAAACCGCCGATCATGTCTAGCCCTGAAGTGGATGAGATGTTGTATGCCTATCTGGCGGTAGCCCCACATGCAGTCAGTTTCGTCTTGATGCGAGAAGACAATGGCGTCCAGAGGCCGGTATATTATGTAAGTAAATCCCTCCATGAAGCGGAGGCGAGATATCTGCCGTTAGAGAAGGCCATACTGGCAGTCGTCCATGCGACACGTAAACTTCCACACTATTTTCAAGCTCACACTGTAGTGGTTTTGACCCAACTGCCTCTCAAATCCATACTTAGAAGTGCTGACTACACCGGCAGAATTGCCAAGTGGGGAACGATTCTGGGTGCTTTTGACATCAAATACATGCCCCGCACTTCTGTGAAGGGTCAAGTACTCGCCGATTTGGTAGCTGAATTCGCTGAGTGCCCTGAGGAAGTTAGTAGGGATCAAGATCACATGGATGAAAAATCGGTTGGCGTAATATCCGCGCCAGGAGAGCCGGTATGGAAGGTATATGTGGATGGGGCTGCAAACCAACGGGGAGCTGGACTGGGATTGGTCCTGATATCCCCCGAAGAAGTCATCATTGAGAAGTCGTTAAGGTTGGGTTTCTCAGCTACTAACAATGAGTCAGAGTACGAAGCTTTGATAATGGGAATGAGCATGGTCCATAAAATGGGTGGAAAGGCAGTGAAACTGTTCTCGGACTCGAGGCTGGTCGTTGGCCAGGTGACTGGAGAGTTGGAGGCCAGAGACCCGAGAATGCAAGGGTATCTGAACCGGGTTAGGCATATGCGAACAGAGTTCGAGTCGTTCGACGTAATACATATTCCGCGAGGCGAGAATACCCACGCAGACTCCTTAGCGACCCTTGCCACCTCCTTAGCACGAAATTTCCCACGGGTAATTATTGTGGAAGACTTGCATACCCCCACTTCACCAGAAAAGGAGATTTGCCAAGTTCGTCAAGCTAGTTTGACGCCGTGCTGGATTGACCCTATATTAAAATTCCTCGACAGTGATGTGCTGCCCGAAGATAAGGTAGAAGCTGAGAAAATACGAAGGAGAGCACCTCGGTACTGGTTATCCGAAGATAAAAAGCTATATAGACGGTCCTTCTCTGGGCCATACTTGCTCTGCGTGTCTCCCGAGGCAGCGGAGTTAATCCTGGAAGAGTTGCATGAGGGTATTTGTGGAAGCCACACGGGAGGGAGATCCCTGTCATGCCGAGCACTAACGCAAGGTTATTGGTGGCCGAATATGCAGAAAGAAGCGCAGGAGTACGTTAAGAAGTGCGATCAGTGTCAAAGATATGCTCCGAATATCCACCAACCTGGAGGAGTTCTTAACCCTCTCTCAAGTCCTTGGCCCTTTGCACAATGTGGGCTAGACATTGTCGGCCCTTTTCCTAAAGCTATAGGAAACAAGAAGTACCTGCTGGTCGGCACAGACTACTTCACCAAATGGGTTGAGGCTGAACCCTTGGCGAACATCCGGGACGTAGATGTGAAGAAGTTTGTCTGGAAGAGCATTGTTACGCGATTTGGAATCCCGCGAGCTCTTGTTTCGGACAACGGGCTCCAGTTCGATAGCAATGCCTTTAGGGAATATTGTTCAGAACTGGGAATAAGAAACAGATATTCCACTCCAGCTTATCCGCAAGGCAACGGGCAGGCTGAAGCTGTTAACAAAGTCATCGTCCATGGGCTTAAGAAGAGACTAGACGACGCGAAAGGAAGATGGGTGGAGGAACTCCCACATGTGCTTTGGACGTATCGGACAACGCCTCGGCGTTCGACGGGAGAGACTCCTTTCTCCATGACCTATGGAACCGAGGCCGTTATTCCGCTGGAAACTGGATTCCCGACATTAAAGACCAGCGCATTCTCTTCGAGTAATAATGATGCGATGTTGGAAAAAAGTTTAGACCTGATTGAAGAACGAAGGGAAAGCGCGATGGTTCGGCTAGCTTACTACCAGCACAAACTCAAGCAGTGCTACGATAGCAACGTGAGGATGAGGCCGTTAACCATAGGCGACCTGGTGCTGAGAAAGGTCCTGGGGGCCACTAAAAATCCAAGCTGGGGAAAACTGGGACCCAATTGGGAGGGACCGTATCGAATTACCTCTGTAGCTGGAGTAGGGGCATATTATCTAGAGGATCTAGACGAAAAACCTGTACTCCATCCTTGGAATGTAAATAATCTCAGAAGGTATTATTATTAGTAAAGAAGTCTTAATTCAAATATTCTCTTTTAACTTACGTCAGATATGCATTATATGAGTCCCGCATCCTGTCATTCATACTGAATTGTTAAACAGAAACTGAGTTATGCCAGGTCCTCGGATCGCAAACTTAGTGGAAATTAACATCCTATCATACTGAATTGTTAACAGAAACTGAGTTATGCCAGGTCCTCGGATCGCAAACTTAGTGGAAATTAACATCCTATCATACTGAATTGTTAAACAGAAACTGAGTTGTGCTGGGTCCTCAGATCGCAAAACTTAGTGGAAATTAACATCCTATCATACTGAATTGTTAAACAGAAACTGAGTTATGTCAGGCCCTTGGATCGCAAACTTAGTGGAAATTAACATCCTTTCATTCATACTGAATTGTTAAACAGAAACTGAGTTATGCCAGGTCCTTAGATCGCAAACTTAGTGGAAATTAACATCCTTTCATTCATACTGAATTGTTAAACAGAAACTGAGTTATGCCAGGTCCTTAGATCGCAAACTTAGTGGAAATTAACATCCTATCATTCATACTGAATTGTTAAACAGAAACTGAGTTATGTCAGGTCCTTGGATCGCAAACTTAGTGGAAATTAACATCCTATCATTCATACTTAATTGTTAAACAGAAACTGAGTTATGCCAGGTCCCTGGATCGCAGACTTGGTGGAAATTAACATCTTATCATTCATAATGAATTGCTAAATGGAAACTATGTTATGTCAAATCCTTAGACCACTAATTCGGTAGAAACTTACTTGCTAAGTTGTGCATTGAATTATTAAATAGCAGAAAGAGTGGTGATGAGTTTTCTAAATCGTAATCTCAGTAAAAGTAATGCCCTATGAGCATTCGTTAAGAAGTTAGAAAGAGAGAGCTTTGAATGCAAGATTGACGTACAATAAAAGAGGCGTCTGAAATGAATCCATCTAAAATTACAATGACAAAGTAAGTAAGTGTAAAGATAACTTAGAACCATCAGAATGATAAGAAAGTAAGCAAGAAAGTCCTCTACTGAGTGTCTAAATTAAAATTACAAAGCAGTTTCTATCTTTTTACTTTTTGGTGATGCCCCCAGCCGATTGAACTGTGGAGTCCAATTCTTGTTGAAAACCCTGTGAGACTGTATATGTCTTCGAAGCAGTGATGGATTTGTTTGGAGAAGCTCTTAGAGGGGAGTTGCGAGGTAAAATCTCCTCGCTAGGGTCAGTAGCTGGGGCTGGAGTATCAGCTTGGTGTGATTGAGGAGCTGAGGTGCGTATTGCTTCGGGGTAATATACGCTCTCTGGCTTACGTAATTCAGATGAGGCTTCAACCCCAGCACGGTTAAGAGCCTCGCTCCAGGTTCTCGCACAGAAGATGCGGCAAACCTCCGGAACCTCGGCTCTTAACGCTTTCTCAGTTTCAGCTACCCCGATTTCGTAGCCCCTCTGCTCGGCTTCACCCATTGCCTTCTCAGACTCGATTTTTGCTTTCTCGGCTTGTTCTTTAAGCTTTTCGGCTCTCTCCCTTAACCTCTGAGTTTCTTCTAGATGCTTCGTAAGGACAAGAACTTGCTCCTGAGTTTTCTTCAGCTCAGCATTCGCCTCACGCAGAAGCTTGGCCTGTTCCTCGGCCTGCTTCTGGTAGCCCTCTGATGACGACTCAGCATTCTTGCGAGCTTCTTCCTCGACCAGGAGCTTTTTCCTTGCGACGGTTAGATCCTGTTCAGATTTAGTCAAGGTTTGAACAGCCGTTACCCTTCTTTTCCTTTCACCATCTAGCTGATTGGAACAAGCATTGAGCATCTCATCTAGCTTGAAGGTATTTTGGATTATCTGTAAAAAAATAAAAAGGGGGGGGGGTGAGTTAGTGTTATGGTTAATGAAAAGTACGCATTAGTAAGTAACAGTCACAGAATGAAGCAGTATAAAAGATAGCTTCCCACCATGCCCAAATATCGTTTATTGTCAAGGATGAGTTGATTCTTCCTCACATTCTTTAGCTCGGCCATATCCTTTGGGAGCAATAAGGCCTCCTCTATGGCCGAGGCCACATGACACCCTATGCCACCGTTATAATCCCTTACAGAGGCATCGTTTCGCAGGGGTTCCCCACCGAGCATAGGAACTGGCAGCCATGCTTGTGAATCGGGATGTGGGGAATCGGATTCCTCTTGGCCCCGCATAGAGGGCTGTCTGGTTTTCTGCTGCTTTGCTGCTCGTTGGACATCCTCCTCTCGAGTGGGACGGGATTTGCTCGCATCTGCCACCCCCTTACCTTTCTGCTCTCTGCGCTTCTCTGGCTCGGCAGTGCTTGGCAGTGCTGTTTGCGGAGATGATGGAGGAGGGTGGCGGGGGACTGGAGGAGGAGACCTGGCTGGAAGAGATGAAACTTGGGATGGTACTGTTTGGGCAGGTGCAGACTTTCCCTGTTGACCTCCTATCAGCTCCATTAGGCTTTTTTGGGGTACCCTTTTTACCCCCATCTCGTCAGAACTTTCCTCGGGGTTTGAGGGCTGATCGAAGATCTCAAAATCGTCCGCGGATTCCGACGCTGTTACGCCGGTTTGCTTGCTTTTTTCCCTTTTCCTTTTCCTATTGGTGCCCTTTTTCTTGAGGGAAGGTGAGGGTGAAGAAAGCCCCGCTGAGGCGCTGGCCACGGAAAGAGGTTCTGTGAGAGGTGTGTGTTCGGGAAGTGGAATACCCTCTGGAACAATGAATCCTTCGTAGGCAACACTGATACGGCGAAGCCGAGGATCGCGTGCCCTAATCACGCACTTCGGCGCCTGAAAGCCAAAAGAAAGGGGGGTATATCCGAGAATTAAATGTGCTGCTCGTAGTTGACCATCAGCCTCGTTCACGTATATTTCAGCTCTCAATAATCTGTCTAGGCTCGCTTTATTGACCAATCTGAGATTGGGCTTCGTGTAGCGTCTATCTGCAAGACCGTTGGTTTTAAAGTTAAAAGTTGTGAGACGCAAAAATAATAAAGGTGATTAAAATGTGATTATGAGCTAAGTAGCATAGGTCTATAACTTCGCACCCACCTGGCGTTCCCTCCACAGTTGGGCAAGATAGACCATCATGCCATTCCCCAGAAAAAATGAGGAAATCTTCTTTTAGGTGTTTATTTGAAGTAGGGAGGCACTGAATCAACCTTACTTCAGGATATCTCGACTTGAGATAGTAGTCCTGGTCAGCTAGGCGGTGAAGGCTGTACACCCAATTCACGTCGTGATGGGATAGATTTAGACCCATTCTCTGATTCAGAGCGTCTATACTTCCCAGAATCCTAAACATATTGGGAGCGCATTGGGTGGGGGATAGCCTAAAGAAATTAAGGTAACCCCTAGTGATACTACCCATGGGGATGGTCATCCCTCCTTCAATAAAGGCGATCATGGGGATAACCACTTCCCCAGTTTGCCTGGCGTCAACCCACTCCCCTTGGGCCGCATACCTCATCCCTACCGTTGGTGGGATACTGTACTTCATGCGGAAGTTTCTAATGCCCTCCTCGGAGTCAACGAGACACCGAAAGGGATTCCTCTGCTTCCCCATTTTTTCTAAAGAAACGTAGTAGAGAAAAAACTTTTTGATTTTGAATAAAAATGGTAAAAGCTTCGAGAGGACTTACAGGTTCAAAGGAAGGACCTCGGACAACGTACGATTATTTGTAGTCGCCAGGAGAACAGTGAAGACAGGAAGAAGGCAGGTTCAGTGTATAGGCCTTGGAACCACGTAACCATTAAGGGTAAGGTACAGGTTTAATTTGGGAACGCCTTTATAGTCATGTGAAGATTGTGAGCGGCGAGATTCCCGCTCACAAAACAAGAGAAGCCCCCTACCGTTCGATTTGGATCTAACCGTCGAACGTGGGGGACAAGGGAGTTGTCAGAATTTAATGCTGCCAAAATCGGGGCGCTGAAGCGTCAGGGGCATGCCCCGAAACGCGCACAGGTGCAGGCTCATGACGTCAAAACCCACCTTTTCTCCTGAGGAGTCGAAAAGTAGGATTTTGAGGGGCTATTGTGGGGATCATTCGGTTGATAGGCCCATAGAATTCAGAATTGGTTGAGGATTGTTGGGCCAGTGGCCCATCCGAGGTCGTGCACCCGTCCGAGGACGCCATGCTCCTCGGCAGTATGCGTCCGAGGACGATCGCGTCCGAAGACGATCAGGACGTGGTCTCACCACGATCAGATCTCAGAAGTAGGTCATCTCAAGGGGTAGAGTAGCCGACTAAAGATGAAAGAGATAAGGCAAACAAATATCTGAAACTATAGCTGCCTCCGCATTAATGACCTCTCAACCAACTCTCTGGCCGCATTAATGTGGAGGTGATACCTGAGCAGTAGGGAAGCAGCCTTACAGCTGCCCATAGGAAGTTCCAGGAGGTGCCAGATGGGACAGAAAGAAATCCCCCGGACACCATCTACACGTGTTCGGTGAAGATGGATCGCGAAGGGGAGTATATAAACTAAAAGAGGAACATGAAGAAGGGGATCGAGAAAAAAAAAAAGAAGAACACACAGAAAAACTGAAGAGAAAGAAGTAAGAAGGGGGAGAGAGAGAGTAACACTAGGGACTGAAGAAAAGACGTTGATTATACCAACAAAAAAAAAAAGAAAACATTGTGTGGGCTTGAGAGAAAATCTTGGAGGTAGATACCACAGTTAGCCTAGCTCTTTACACCCACGCTCTACAAATCATATTGTCTGGGCCTTTTACGTACGAACCCAATACTGTTTAGGTTCGTCCCAAAATCGCGTCCTTAAATTATTATTATTATTATTTATTATTTATTATTTATTATTTATTATTATTATTATTATTACTTATACCCTCACCCATTCTACCGGCAAATGGTAACCCACTTAAATTATTTAAATGATCAAGATTAAAAGTATTAGGATGCATGGTTCAGATTTAGGTAGGTACCGCACCCCCTAAAAAATGGGGTACAATAGAATGACCCACAAAATTGATGTTGATATTGAGATGACAATAAATAATGAGCACTAAGAAAATTATCTTTTCTTATGTCTGAAAAAGAGATGGAGGGTATTTATGTTTTATTTTGGCAACTAACTTGCCGTTTAGAAAATATAAAGATATGCGTAGTGCCTAAATTTAAGGGACATGAATGAGAAGTTATAATAAAAAAATTGTGAGATATATTAGGGAGTAAGGGGAAATGTAAATTCAAAAAAGAAAAAAAGAAAAAGAAAAAAAAAACAGGTAAATCTTAAAAAAAAGAAGAAAAAAAGAAGAAGGAAAATCGCTAACTTAGTGGGAAGTTAGAGGCTGTGTAATTGCTAATTTAGTGATTTTTGAATTTGCACATTTATTGTGGTTAAGGGATGAGTGTGGTAGTTTTTTTTAAAAAAAAAAATTAAAAAAAAAAACTAAAATTTAGGACCGTATGGCTTTTTACCTAATTATTCCTTAAAAAAAAAAAACTTGTAAATAAATAGGATAGAGACATTTTGGATATCCAAAGTAAGGGCCCAAATAAGAAAAACTTCTTAAATAATATTTTGTACGAGAGTATACATAAAACAACCACACAAAACCGATAGCAACCAGCTACAATATCACTAGCCACAACAACCACCGCAAAATAATCTTTTAAAAAATGTCCTAAGTGCGTTCAAAATCAGCGCAATGTCAGCAATCAAGCATTCCTTCTCCGATAGTGATTTTCTTTTTGTAGATATGCTACATGTTGCTTCTGTTCAATTTTGAGTTCCTCCCAGTCAGCTATTTGATCATGAATCTCGATCTGATAATTGTAAAGGGTTTTTATCAGTTCCAAATTCATGCTGAAGATGACCACAATTGTATGAGTTTGTACAAATGATCAAAGAAAAACTGAATATTGAAACCGTCTTGCTGCATAATCTTAAGGTTCTTCCACCAATTGAAAAGTAAATTTAGAATGACCTCTTATATTGCACATGCTGTGTGCAACTGTACAAAATATATAAGGAAACGTGTGGTTGTCCTTGTGAGAAGGGCAGCTCGTAATAAAATAGAAGCCGTGTACTAAACTAGATCAATACAACGAGAAAGGATTTTTGAGAAAAAGATCCCAAAGGGCAACCAAAGCCCAATAAATTTTTGAAGGAAAAAATTAACAAGAACCATATGATAATTTGTCTCACGATCTACCCATTAATGAATAAATACATGAAGTATTTAATTGCAAATAGTTCTCAGAACAACAGCATATCAAATACGTGGTTTCCCTAAAGCTATGATTAATAGAAAGGGCACAACTTTATTCCCTTAAGGGAGACAGCCCAGTGCCAACAAGTTGACTAAGACTTGGCCCAACCTAGCTTCCACCTTAGTAGGATGTTCAGCTTGGACCCTCCTCCCCTCCCCCGGCCCCGCCGGGCGGGGGTCCTGGTGGCAGTCCAGCGCCAATAAGTTGACTGAGATTTGACCCAACCTGGTCTCCACTTCTTCAGGATGTTAGACTTGGCCCACTAATCCTCCGCCCTACAGAGGGGTAAATGAAGTTGCTAACACTATCACACTCAACTCATCCAACTTTGATTTCACTAGAAAAATGTCCTTGGTGTGTTCAAAATCAGCTCCATGTCAGCAATCAAGCATTCCTTCTCTGGTAATGATTTTCCCTTTTTAGATGCTGCATGTTGCTTCTGTTCAACTTTGAGTTCCTCCAATTTACTTGTTAGATCACTAATCTGACTGAAAAGGGTTTTATCAGTTTGAAATTCTTGATAAAGACGAAACCACGATTGTGCAAGTCTATACAAATTATCAAAGGCAAACTGAATATTGAATCCGGCATGATGCACAAGCTTAAAGTGCTTCCACCAATAGAAAAGCAAATTCATAGTGACCTTTGTGTTGCACATGCTGTATGCAACTCCACAAAATATGTTGAGCAAACGTCTTTGTCCTTGGACATAAAGTGGAGTTAGCACTAATGTCGCCGTATTTTTCAAATAAGCTCTTTAGAATTGAGGCAAAGTTTTGAGAGACCATGTAGTCCCCAACATTTACACTTTGGACTCCAAATCCCAAAACATCATTCCTAAATCCTTAAAACCAAAGCTGAAATTCTTCAAAAGCAATATGAATTTCTTGTCGGAATATACAGAATATTCTAGAAAATCATCCATGTTTGTTAATTTGACTCTAGATGTTATCTCTCCAATCAAATTTTCGACAGCTGATTCAACACCCTCAAATTCCTTTTGCACATCTTCATCAGAATGGTTAAATATGTATTCTAAGGTCAAGCCTCTCTTTAATAGGTTATCAGCCTTTTGTCTATCCACGCTTCTCAATTCCACATCTCCACGGCTTCCGTTAAGTCAATGCAACACCTGGTAAACCACCAGAAATTAAAGCCAAGATAATTAACTATATAAAATGTAGCCAAAATATCTTCCCCACTAAGTTTACGTATTGATCCACGTAAAAGATATACAAATGTACCTAAAATAATAAATACAACAGTAGCCACATTTCATAATTACATGAATTCAATCTTTACACTATAAGAAAATAAGTATAGTTATAAGATTTCAAATTTGGGCATACCTCATCAATCACGCAATGCACATGTGTGACATAGTTACTGCATCCTGCACAGCGATAACACATTCCCGTGGGTTTCTAATGTTCTCACAAGCATCGCAATAGTATTCATCCAAATATGAATTATCTTCGATTTTACAATAATATTCCTCAGAGTCATCATCGACAAAATAATCTTCAAGATAAAGGGGATCTATATGACATTTATGCTTAATGGTTGTGGGCAGTGGAACACACAAGAGATGGACAGTGAAATCACACTCCACACATCGTAAATAGTAGACATCACGATAGCCGGATTTGCAAATTTCACATTGAGGGTCACCATACTTTTTTTTCAAGAAAGTAAGGAGGTGTTCGTGACCTGTATACTTTATTGTGGTAGGCTTTAGTGAAGCGCAGTGAACATCTAGCATATAGTCGGATTCCTTGCATCGATAGGAAAAACCACCAGAGCAACGATTGTGACAAGCTTCACATGTAAATTTTCTTATAGGAAGAATTTTTCTTGAGACCACAATTAGACGATCATGTGGGTGAAAAGGTTGTTGCATCTCTTCTTCTGTAGGCTCTAGACAATCTTGATGGATGAAGAAGTTGCATCTATTGCAATCATATGATGGACTACAAATACTGCGTTTTTGGTCACATACACCACAGCAAACTTCATTTTCCTTATCATCGAGGATGATTGAGAAATGCTTGTGCCTCAAATATTTCACTTTCCCATTCTTATCCAAGGTTGTTAAAATAGAGAGCTTGCACCACCAATTATCATCATAAAAAAGAGTGAGAGGGTGCTCTGGGTGCAAAAGATGTTTGATCTGTCGTGGGGTGTAGCGCATTATCTGTGGAGATAGAAGCCACTGAATGTTCAAATAGCATATAAAACGCTATGAACATTTAGACCCTCAATTAACAAATTACTAATTTAAGCTTATTACCAAACAATTGATGTACGGAATATGAACATAAGCATATAACAGAATTGATAAACAATCTAGACCAAATAAAATCACATCTACAGCATAAATTAAATGGCAAAGATTAAGGGAAGAGAGATGCCAACACAAGAATAACACAGCGATGTGTTATCGAAGAGGAAACTGAAGCCCTCGGCGTAAAACCTCTCCGCCGCCCTCCAAGCGGTAGATAATCCACTAAAGAATGTAGTTGAGATACACGAACAGCAGAAGATCCTCCACCCAGAGTACCTAAGTCCTCCAAGCTCCTACTCCAATGAGGTTACGCCGAACCTATTTCTTTTTTAGCTTACTGGATTCCGCTACTGATCATAGCGTCAACCAATGTGAATTGGTCCCTTCCTAACTGCTTCCCAAAGCACTAAAAAGCCTTCTCACAAATATAGGTATGGTGAGAAAAGGATTTGGCTAAGAATCTCTTAAGGATGTAACAATGGAGAGAAAGAGAGTAGAGGAATTTGAAAAATTTGAAGAGTCTCTATGTGAAGATTGTGGATGAGTCAATCTTGTTTTTCTCTAGGATTTCTCTCTCAAAATTCTCTCTGGAAGCTCTCTTCATTTCTTGGGTATAAGGGGTATATATTAGGGTGAGAGTGGAATGCGAAGAGTTAGTTTTTCTAAAACAAAGCTGTCTGGCGACTTGGCCTCGTGACTTGACTAAGCCGTGAGTTCCAACTGCGAGGTAACTGAATGGCTAGACTAGACTTTTTGTCCTTTAATGCTACAGTTGGTATAACGGTTTAGCTTCTCTGCATGCTTGGCACGTGTGCAACTTTTGGCGGCTTGCAAGCCGTGAACTATCCGCGAGATCCAGTCGCGAGTCCCTGCTTCTTTGCACAATCTTGAGCATTTCTTCACACTTTCTCATACATTATCCTTACATGATTTCTACCTAAATATAGGGTTACTAATTGCTAAAATACAAGTAAATTTGGCACGAAATAAAGCCAATAAGATGGTTGATAAAATTCAACCTTATAGTCACAATGGAGACAACCGTATATTTCACCATAGATGACTTGATTGCATCCATAGCATGAAACTACATGATCATTCCTTTCCTTTTCCTTGTTACAAAGGATTAACGGATGCTGGTGGTAGTAATTTAGAATATAGTTTTGGCCTTCAAAATTTCAAGTGAACATTAGAGCACATTCAACATCAAGGTAAAAGTGCATTTGTCACAGTCGTAGGCAAATTGGGTGCGATTTTCTTTGCAGGCTCTGCATCTAAAGATAGTAGTTGCCTGTCGTAGAGATAGAGGGCATGGGTGGAAGGAATGCTGAATCTCATGAGGCAGTTCAAGACATGACTTACGGAAATAGTACTTGCATTTCAAGCAAGCAAAGGTTTTGTCAAGGGAAGGTTCACCGCAAGCAGAGCAACTAGTAGAATCAATATTCATAGCAAAATAACTAGCAGAATCATTAACCTTTTTTTCAATGACTATCAATTGATGCTCATGGAAGGAATTTTGATAGATTGTTCCCATCAGATCTAGACAATACTCAGGCAGGTAGAACTTGCACAGGAAGCAAACATAGGTAGTCCCAAAGCAATGTTTACTGCATACATTGCAATAAACAACACTAGAGACTTTATCTTGATGGTAAACGATTTCAAATGGATGGTTGTGGAAGAAGTTTTGAATGTGCTTTTAATCTCTATAATGTTCTATGAGATCTAGATTGCATGATTTATGGAGATAGAAACCGCATTTAGAGCAACCGTAACCTTCAACCGAGACATGTTTATTGCAGGCATAATAGCAAGCATCATCATTCATTTTCTTCTTGTTGATGGACAGGTCATGGCAGTGGCTGTAATCTAGGAAGCACCGACATGGCTGGGAGGGTGCCACATCGGAGTCCGAAGTCGCCCAATGTAGGGTGTAGCCACCGACACAGCTGACCGCGTGTCGGTGCCACGTCTGAGGGTTTTTTTTTTAGGAGATTCACACTGACTCGGCTTCAATTTGGGCCGATACGGCCAGAATCGAGTTGTATCGGCCGACGGTTGAAACTGACTGAAACGGTCAAAATCAGCCTTGAATGATGCCACAACAACCAAAATCGGTTTTGAATGAGGCCCAAACATCTTAAATCTGTCATTCCTCAATTTTATTCTGAATATTTGTTACTTCTTTTGTGTTTTCTTTTTTGTTTTGTGTTTTGTTTTGTGTTTCTTGCTTTCTTCTTACTTTGTTTTGTGAACCAAGGCCATTGTAATGTGTTTTTTAAGAATATTTTAATACTAAAAATATATAAATAAATATAAATAAAAATATTTTTAATAATTTTTTAATTACCGCAACCGCACCCGCACCCAGAAATGCACCCGTGCTTCATAGGCTGTAATGCTTAATGTAATAGCTATCATTTTTGTGGAAATTGAGTAACATACGAGCGCATGTAAAATCAATCTTGAAATTGCATACTTCACAGTGGAAGGTTAAGCCTCGGCATATATAGTTACAGAAATTGCAACGTTCCCTGAATTTGCTTGTTCTAGTTTGCAGCTTCAGAGGATGATCTAGATGCAAGGAGAGTTGGATTTCTGTGGGATACTCCGCGCATGATTTGTGAAGGAAGAAGTAACATCGCTTGCAACAATAGGAATCACCATAACACACTTCTCGGCACGCCGCACGGTAGTACTGTCTACGTATCACATCTTCAAAGCATTCCACAAAGAAGTTATGTCTCCTATATCGTTCCACAGATTAACGTCAACCAATGCTCGTGGCTGACATGTTGAATGTGCTCGAAGTTAAGAAGCATTCGAGCACAGTCAAGATCGATCTTGAAATTGCACTGCTTACAACGAAATCTATGTCCCTGTTCGCTGTAACATCTATTGTTACAGAAATCGCAAAAAAAGTGTGGTAATTCAGTTTCAATATTACCAAATTGCAGTAGCGTGAGAGGGTGGTGTGGGTGAATGGATAATTGTATTTCTTTCTGCAGCTTCGCACAATAAACATCCGTTTTGAAATCACAGTCGTAACAACGGTAGGTGAAGCCCGGACGAGTTTCCTGACACACATGGCAATTAACAGCTGTGTCATCTTCAATATCGTGCAGGGTGAGAGAGTGAGAAGAATGGTAGAAGTGTTGAATCTCAGCCGGCAATGCGGCGCATGATTCATGAAGATGATATCTGCATTCGTAGCAATAATAGACGGGGCCTTTGAAACGTTTCTGGCATGCAAAGCATTTTACAGGTCCACAGGACTCGTCAACTATCAGTGGATGCCTATGTCTGAAGTGCTCCTTCTGAGGCATTGAGAGTTTATTCTCCAATGATCAGTAAGGTTTCTACACTCTCTTTCACGACGGTAGAGTCTGAGTGCAATCCACAAGTGAAATTGGAGTTGCGTAAACTTAAACACGATGAGCAGAGAGCGACAGAGAGCGAAGTGTACGGTAGTAGACGAGAAGAAGAAAAAATTCAGACTCCTTGGAAGACAAATAAATAATTAATAATAAAAAAATTGTTGAGCTGGGTAGCTTGGGAAGACAAATCCTTGGAAGGAAAATGCTAAAGATTCGTACTATTGTATTAAGTTTACTGTTTCTACAAATTGCTATTAAAAAAAAAAAAAGAAAAGTAATGTAAATAATGGGCCTAAACAAATATGGTAAGAATTTATCATATCAATTATTTGTAGGAGTTTTTCAAATCTCCCTCAGTAGGAGTTTTTCTCTCTTGCTTTGTGCAAGTCCTTCTCCCTCTTCCATTTCTGGGTCTCTCTAAGTCTTTGTAGCCTACAAAGGTTTGGTTAAATCCTCTCAGCAACATGGATCAAGCAGATACTGGTGGTTTTTTGCATTTTCAACTCACTTCAGTGGAGGAAGTTAAAATCTCCATTTCAACCAGGAGATCGAACCTTTTAGAGGAGTGCATGTGAGCCTTCAAGTCATCTCTAAGAACTGCCTGGAAGATGGGTCCGGTTTTAAGGTTTGTAGATTTGAGAATAAGGATCTTCCATTTTAAGTTCTGTTCTTGTTTTCAAATGGAGTGGCTTCCTTTCTTTTGCTTTATTTGTGGTGCTTTGGGTCTAGGTGTGAATCATTGTGCTAGGATTAAAGGTAAGTCTGATTGTCACTGGCATTTTGGGGACTGGACCAGTGAAAATAGTGGTCTTTTGGGGGGTTTTTGAGAAACATGGAGCTGATTGCAGAGGTGGGTCGGTGGAGAAAAGAAGGGGAGAAGTCGCCGATGTCCAACACGCTCCAATGGGCGCTTGTCTGGCGAGTCTGGGTACAGAGCACTCAATTGATTCATCAAATCACCGGACGCTAGGTGGCTGGTCAGAGATGCTGTTAGTGGTTCGCCCCTTGTGCGCAGTGCCCTCCTCTGTTGTGTACTCTTATGTTTCCCAAAGATTCTCAATGATGGGTATGGGCTTTCAACTGCTATCCCCTGTGGCCCAAAAATTATCAAGCTCGAAACCCACAAGTAAGCCCTCCCCTAAATATGAGCCCATCAGTATCCCTTTATGCCCAATGAGAGGGATTTTAAAAAGGGTCGCTAGAGCCCAGGAAAAGAAATTCCAAAATTTTAATAAGCAAGCACAAGAATACCTCTGGGCTCTTGGGTTCATTAGTGGGGGTGGGGTATAGTTGTCTGTGGTGTATTCTCCCAGTTATTTGTTTGTTTTCCTTGTTGTATCCCTTTTCAATTGAATGAACAGTTCATGTTTTCTATCAAAAAAAAAAAAGTTTTTGTTTTTACAAATGGCTCATATTTACAGGTTCCCGCTAAGAGTGCTTGCAAGTTCATTTCTTGAAATCATAAACAAGCAACATTTTTCGGCATAACGTTAAGATGCCCAATTGACCATCTATGATGATTTCTTTTTTAATTTTTTTATTTCAAAGGGATTCGGGACTCCATAAGCATCATATGGGCTGTCAGTGCTAGATCCGTGCAAGGGCTCATTCAATCAATTTATTACTATATATTAATTCAAATTATTTAGGCTAATGCACCATAAAATTATCTTACTTCGAGAAAGTCAATATTCTGCAACAACTTGCTCGTGCAGCTTAATCTAAACATACGGCAAACATAATAAACAAACAATATGCTAGTTCTTTTTCCTATGCGGTACCATGTGCCACTGCCACCATGAGTCAAATTATAGTAAGATTATTTGATGAAGTTCATTAAAACAATGAAAAGTTATTTCATGAAGTCAACGCTCTAAAATTGTTTTCTAGGGAGTCAACAACGGTGAAGCTAAAAATTTGTTACAAGGGACAAGTAAAAAAATAAAATAATAATTTTCTTTATATGTACAACTTCTATTATCATATTAAATACATTGTATAATAATCTAAAATAGTGTTCTAAATATAATTTAGTATAAATATCGATAAGATAACAATTATTAAATGTGTAAAAAAATATAACTAAATAACTAATCATACATGTGGTCAGTCATTTGGAGTTGGACTAATGGTAAATGTGAAACTAAGAAAAAAAATTATATAAGTTTTTACTTTTAAAGTGTGTGACTTCTTAACAATACATGTGTTCAGTTTCTTGGAATTGGAACAAGTATTAAAAGTCTTATTGTATTTGGAAATTTATAGAGCACTTATCAAACTACTTGATCAAATAGAGCGAAAAACTAAGAAAAAATGAAGGAAAAAGAGAAAGAGAGAATGAGGAAATGATCACAAATATAGATATATATATATATATATATATATATTAGTTGTAACAACGGTGTACTTATTTATTTTTTTTTTTTTATGAAGAAGGAAACTGCAAGGAAAAAAAAAACTTTATTCTACTATTAATGGAAAAGTAAGTCAAAGTCCTGGAATAAAAATGTTTTTTTTTCTTTTTTTAGCGAATGAGAAAAAAATTTGAAACGTATTTTTTTTCTTTCTTATAAAATTAAATATTTTAATAGTTGTACTATTGACACATCACTTTCACAACAAAACTTAAGTAACAAGTTGTTAAAGATAGGAAAAAAGTAATGTTAGTTGTGGATCCTGATAAAAAACCAATTACAAGTTACAACTTGTTACTTAATCTTTATTGTTAAATTATTGTGAAAATATTGTAAAAAAATTGTAAAAGTAGCATTAAAATAATCATATTCAAATCTATATCAACTGGGTTTATAAAATGGCCAATTCATTAACTATCTATTACTTGAAGTTTAGTAAAATGATGACTCATTCAGAGGAAGACGAAGAGTTTTTTTTGTTTTAGTTTTTTAGTTTTTTTTTTTTTTGAGAAGATGGTGAGAGTTTAATTCTCATTTTTAAAGAGTGTGTCACTTGACAAAACCTTAGGGTCTATAAAGGTCTATTTGGTATTGTTGTTTAAACAACTGTACACATATTTCTACAACACTTTTTCATCCACAGGTATTTTCACAACACTTAAACAACATTACTAGAAATCTCTTATCATACGAGTCCTTAAACTCTCACAAAATGAGGTTTTTGCTTTTATATATATATATATATATATATAATTTTTTTTTTTGATTGATTGCATTAAGAACAATACCCCTCAATCCAACAAATCCCAACTTAGAATCGTGTGTCCACTATTGACTCTTCAATTCAACCAATCAAAAAAGATATGATGTAAGGTTGAATTTAATCAACCATTTTGTTGGCTTTATTCCGTGCCAAATTTGCTTGTATTTTACCATTTAGTAACCCTGTATTTAGGTAGGTTTTGTTGTAAGGGTAGTGAGTGAGATAGAGTGTTGATTACTCAAGAGTGTGCAAGAAAACAGAGACTCGCGGCTTGATCTCGTGGGTGGCTCGCGGCTGCAAGCCGCCAGATGCAGCACATGTGCCAAGCATGCCAGAAGGTGAACAGTCATGTTAACTGGAGCACTACAGGACAAAACAGGATAACTGGCCATATGGTTATCTCGCAACTGGATCTCACGACTCAGTCAAGTCGCGAGCTCAAGCCGCGAGCCACCCCTGTTTTGAAAAACCTGACGTTTCACATTCTCCTCTCACCTCAGTATAAATACCCCTTATACCCACAAATGAAAGAGAGCTTCTAGAGAGAATTTTGAGAGAGGAACCCTAAAAAAAAACAAGATTGATTCACCTACAATCTATACATTAGAGTCTTTTCAAATTCCTCAACTCTCTTCCTCTCCATTGTCAAATCCTTGAGAGGCATTTTAACAAAACCTTGTTCTCACCATATTCATCACTGTGAGAGGGCTATTTGGTTTTTTGGGAAGCAGTTAGGAAGAAACCAATTTACATTGGTTGATGCTATGGTCTAGTAGCGGAATCCGGGAAGCTAGAAAAGAAAAAAGGTTCGGCACAACCTCGTTGGAGCAAGAAGCTTGGAGGGTTTAGGTGCATTGGGTAGATTAGGCTTGGAGGGTCTATTGCTGTCCATGTATCCCAACTACATTTTCTAGTGGATTGTTTACCGCTTGGAGGGCGGCGGAGAGGTTTTACGCCGAGAGCTTCGGTTTCCTCTTCGATAACACATCACGTGTTGTCTTTGTGTTTGCATCTTCCTTCCCTTTTATCTTTGCCTTTCATTATCTGTTGTGGGTTGTGATTTTAATTTGGCTTAGATAGTTTATCCAATTCCACATTATAGCTTATGTTCATTTTCCGCACACTAGTTGTTTGCCATATAGCTTGAATAGGTTAATTTGTAAATTGGGGGTCCAAATGTTTAAGGGTGTTTATACACATATTTGAACTTTCATATGAGATTATGGGTTATTGCCAAAGGGTTTGGTTAACAAGTATCTTTAAGCCATTTACTAGCATTAATTTGGTTTGCTCAATTCTTGGTTTGAGGGCCATGTATTTGATGACATGCTTATAAGATTTGTGGTTAGGTTTTCTAGTCTTTTTCCCTTAGGCTCTATTTGGTTAGAATGATTTTAGGGGATGGAAAATGAGGAGAGTAGTAATTTTTTTCATATTAAACAATATTTTAACGAGTGATTCAAATTTATTGACAAAGCTAAAAGATTGGGTGGTCGTATTATACTCAATAAAATTATGTTATTTCGTTTTATAATAACTTGGTAGATTTGTTCTAAAGTAGGGGTGCATCTCAACATCTTGGACTTGTTACATTATAAATAGAAATACTCTTTTCCTTTTACTTTGATCTGAATCAGGGGCCACGCTACACTTTGTTCAGGGGTTGAAATGAACCCTCTTACTACAAAAAAGAAAATAATATTATATATATATATAATATATATCTTTTTGAAGTTTAATACTTTAATTTATTCTTAAAAATATTTTTACACATCATGACTTAAATCTCGTACACTCTTATTACAAGTATTTCAAACTTGAAGAGTTAGAATAAGTGTTTGTGAATTATAAATGTTACTCTTTATTATAAATTTATATTATATGTGTGTGAGTGTATCTAATATCGATTGTGTGCATTACTTTTTGTTATCATGTTATTTATGTGAATAATGATCTGTATGGATATTTTTGTGTACAGTATAAATATAATATAACTTTATATAATTTAATAATTTGGAAATAAAGCGGGTTTGATACATTTGTGTGTATTGCTATCATGTTATAATAACTTTTTGTTATAAAGTTAAAAAATTAAAGAAAAAAAATTGTAAAGTTAGTGATTGTTCAAGTATTTGACTGGTTAAGTAAACACATATTATATTATTTTATGTATAAATGTGTGTGCTTATGTACGTACATCAATAATTAATTGAGTTTATGAATTGAGTTATTAATAGAGATCATCTAATTGAGCTACAAATTTCTTGCTCAACTTGCAATAAAAGCACAAGAAACTGTGTAATTCACCAGACGGATATGATGGGAAAGGAATTCAGATGGATATAATGGGAAAGGAATTTGAAAAAATATCCAAAAGGAAAACAAAAACCCAAAACATTTTGAATGAAACATTTATCAAGAAACACATGATAATTTTCCTCAAGATCTACCCTTTAATCAATAAATACAGCAGGGTTTTTAATTGCTAATAGTTCTCACAGAAGATATACCTTGGGTACAGAAAAGTAAATACAATAGCATCACTGGAACCATGAAGAAATCCCTAAATAAATTCTTAGGAAGAAAGCTGGGAACTCCAGAAACGAACCTTGTATAGCTCCGTCACACAAAACTAATCCAACTTTGATATCAAAGAGAATATGTCCACACCATCTTCGAAAGTAGTTCAAAGTCTTCAACCAAAATATCCTTTTCCAATTTTGATTTTCCTTTTTTAGATCTTATATGCTCCTCTTATTTAACTTTGAGTCCATCCAATTAAGTTGTTAGATCATCAATCTTCATTTGATTATCAAAAGTGGTTTTGTCAATTTTATATTCGCACAGAATACGAATAAGTGATTGTGCAAATCTATACAAATGATCGAAGGCAAACTGGATATCGAACTTGGCTTCTTGCACAAGCTTAAAGTTCTTCCACCAATTGAAAAGTAAAGTCCTATTGACATCCTTAGCCTTTGTATTGCACATGCTATGTACAACTCCACAAAATATGTTTAGGAAACGAGTCTTTGTCCCTAGATTTAAAGGGGATTTTTCACTAATATCCCCATATTTAATAAATAATTTCTCCAGAATAGGAACAAAGTTCTGAGAGACCCTGTAATCCCGGACCTTTACAACTTTTGAATCCAAGTCCCAAAATGTAATTCCCGAACACTCCTCTATCTTATCTTTACCATCATCAAAAGTGACGTTCTTCAAAAACAGTATGAATGTCTCGTCTGAACATTCCAAATCCTCTAGAATATCATCGTTTTCCATAACCTTGGCTTTAGACATTCTCTCTCTAATCAAATCACTAATAACTACTTCAACATCCTTGAATTCCTTCTGCTCATCTTCATTAGAAGGGTTAAATATGTGTGCCAAGGTTAAACCTCTTTTATCAGCCATTTCTCTATCCACATTTCTGAACTCCACATCTCCTCGCTTTCCGCTAATTGAAAGTAACACCTGGTAAGCAACCAGAATTTAAGCCAATGTAATGAATTATAGGTCTACGAAGTCAAGAGATAAGCTAAAGCAAGAGGATCACATAAGAAATATATATATATATATATATATATATTTTTTTTTTGAGAATCAATGAGATAAGAAATAGAATTGTGCAAAATTGTGTATTAGAAATAGACATAGACTCACTATTTTTTCTCCACTAATTATAAAGAACGTAAGATAGTTATAGTAAAAGGTGTGAAAAAGTGAGTGATATTAGAATTATTTGACAAAATTTGTTTTTTTTTTTTAACCCCTGAATTTTTGGTGAATTGACTTGAGAGTTGATAGGGTTAAGTGAATTGTCATGCTAAGCATGAATGTTTAGTTATTTTTAAGGTAATATTCATTGCACATAGTGGCGGTGCTACATTTATGAGAAATTACAAGGTCCTCATGGTGGACAAGTGACGTGGTTCACCATCTCAGTAAAAGACTCCCACCTGTTTAAAATTACTGAGTTAGAAATTTTTTTAAAATAGAAACTGATTACATATTCAGCAATTTTAAACAAGTGGGGGTTTTTTAGTAGAATGGTAGACAAGTGACGTGGTTCAACTGAGGACTATATAATTTCTCTACATTTAGAGGGTTCAAATGAACCTTGACTTGGGACAAAAAGAATTTTTTTTAATTATTTGACCACCCTAAAATAAAAATATGAACCCCTAAAAGAAGCTCAACAATAAATTAATTCAACACCAACCTTTATCTTGGTCTTTAAAAAAAAAAAAAAAAATAGCAAGCCCAACAACAAAAATTAGTATTTTGTTGGTCTTAAATCTTAAGAAAATATAATTAAGTGGGTAGAAAAGTGTAAATATTAAAAGAAAACTTCCTATTGGCCATTTTTGAACTAAAACCATGACTTGAAGTCGCCATTTTACAGTTCAAAATTGTGACTTCTGATTATGATTTCAGTTTAGCGGAAAAATGCAAAAGCTTCCTATTGGCAGTTTGGGTTAAATTCAAACCTACCCATGCGTGAACTCTCAATTTAGTGTTACAGCCATGAGCCCATCATTTCATTTCCTCTACACGAAAGCCCAAGAGGCGCACAGGTCGTTGTCTTTGCAGTTGTCGTGCACAGAGCCACTGTCAGGAGAAGATAGTGATGTTGGATCTCTAGCAACATATGGAAGCCATGGTCCAAGCCATGGGTTCACAATATAAATAAAGAGAGACAAAGGGCATGTGGTTTGGAAGGTTGGAGAGTAAAACTATGCAGAGCACATGGGCATGACCATTGGAACCCTAGGAGCTTGGACAGGTATACATATAAGTGGTTTGAAGTCTATTGTGCGGGTGTGTCTTGTCCATTGTCAACGCTTGATGACTAGTTGCACACAGCCTATGGTTGGATGAGGAAGTCAAGGCTCCATTTTTTGGCTCACAAATAATATTATCACAAATATTAGCAATCTAAAATAACAATCACACACAAGAACACAAATATTTCCATGGAAAATCATTTCTTCTTGAAGGGAAAAACTTTGAGGCAAACTTCGAATCAATTTACTATTATCAAATTAATTACAATAATTCTTGTGTATATCTCATGGCTAAAGAAAAATTTCACATGTTTTTCTTTGCTCTCACACACACTAATTATCTCTATCAAAGGTGGTAATATTTTACTCTCTCCTTTCTATTTTTCTTCTCCATGCACAGCTCTCTCTCTTCGATGTCTTCTTTCTCTAAGTGACTCCCTCTTGGCTACTCTCTCTTTTCTCTTGTGCGGCTTCCTTTTTCTCGGTCTCTTCTATATGTGGCACTCCCTTGTTACCACTTTCACCAATTCTTATTCAGCACACTAGTCCTTACTTTTATAAGCAAGTTTGCCACCCCACATGAATCCTAAAAACACATGGATTCCTAACACTAGTTTAACTAGAATTCTTGTCATGCATGTGTCTACTTGGATTCCTAATACTAGTTTAACTAGAATTCTTGTCATGCATGTGACTACTTGCTTGCCTACTTTGGACAAGCCTATTAAGAAGTTCTAGCCTTATGTGGGCTGGATCAATGTGCGCTAATGCACCCAACAATCTCCCCCTTCAACCCACCAATTGGAGGAAATCTTCATTCTATCCCTTCAATTCAAATCCATGCTAATCAAGCCAACACAAGGCTTAACCTTCTTCATTATCTTCATTAGCACTAAGAGCACCTCATCAATGTCAATGCCTTTCATTCTCAAAGAATCTATCTCATCTTGGATTTCCTTAATCCAATCCTTTGGCTCCCCCTCATCAGAAGCCCAATTATTCTTGAAGCTAACAGTATGATGTTCTCTCGTAGTTCTCTTCTCACGAGGTTCAACAATCTCTAGTGGAGGATATTGCTCCCCCTGCTCAAGATCTCCAAGGTATTTCACTTCATCATCATCCTATGTAGCCTTAGCATCTTCATATTCTTCATCACCTATCACTTCCTCATTTGAAGCACTATCAGGCAATGAGAATTTCACCCTCTTGGTATCAACAACATTAATCTCAACTCTCATTTGTAGAGTTTTCTCAAAATCTTTAATCTCATTGAACTTTTTCTTACAGATCTTCACATGAGTCATGTACATACTGCAACATGCATATCCTTTTGCAACAACCAATGACCCCCTAGTAAGTTTCCATCTTTCATTACCAAGGTAGTTACAGTAACCCGTTCAGTCCATAGCCAATGTAGAAAACACATTCATCCTTAAATCTGGAACATGTCGCACATCCTTCAACCTTATGGTGTTGCCAACATTGGTTTCGATGCACACATTACCAATTCCCACAATTTTTGAGTAACTAAAATTACCCATCTTCATTGTACCAAAATCCCCTGCTTTGTACATTGTAAACAACCCTTTCATAGGAATAATGTGGTGAGAGGCTATCGAATTAACAACCCACTCAACATCATTATTAGCAACATGCTTGCACTTTTACTCTTCAACAGAAAGTACCACAACATCCTCAACAATCACAACAACTATAGTATTTTTCTTATTACCATTCTTTTCATCTCTACCTTCAATTTTTTATTTTTTTATTCCAATGCCAACAATCTCTTCTTATATGACCCTTTTTCTCACAATAGAAGTATTCTCTAGTTTCCTTAAACTGAGATCTATCTCTTGATTGTGACCTACCATTGAATTTTCGATCATTAGGTCCTCTACTTCTACCTCTGCTTTTGTTCTTCGTGACAAAAGCTTGATCTTGTGCATTGTCTATATTCGCATCTCTCCTACAAAATTCTTCACTTAAAATCAAAATTTAAATATCATCATATTTGTGTTTGCTTTTCCCAGTAGAATTACTCACTGCCATTCTCATGGCTTCCCAAATGTTTGGTAAAGAAGCCAAGAGAATCAATGCACGAACCTCATCATCAAATTCAATTTCCACTGAGGATTATTGATCTGCGATCGTGTTGAGCTCATTCAAATGTTGCGCTATAGGAGTGCCTTTTGCCTTCTTCAGATTAAATAACTTCTTCATTAGATGCACCTTGTTGTTAGCCAATGACTTTTTATACATACCAGACAAAGTCTTCATTAAATCCACTATGGTATTCTCCTTCACAACATTATGTGCAACTGATCTTGACAAAGTTAATCGAATAACTCCCAATACCTATCTATCAAGAAGGTTCCATTCTTCATCTTTCATAGTTTTAGGTTTCTTTCCTAAAAAGAGGCAGATACAATTTCTTCCCATAGAGATAATCTTCAATCTACATCCTCCAATACCCAAAGTCTATTCTATCAAACTTCTCAATTCCTGAAGTCTTGCATTCTTCTACGGCCATTACTTCTATTGAAACCTTAGCTCTAATACCACTTGTTAGGTCCTAAATAATATTATCACAAATATTAACAATCCAAAATAACAATCACACACAAGAACACAAATATTTACGTGGAAAACCCTTTCTTCTTGAAAGTAAAAATCACGGGACAAACTTCAAATCAATTACAATAATTCCTGTGTATGTCTCACGGTTAAAAAAAAATCTCTCTTATTTTTCTATGCTCTCACACATGTTAATTATCTCTATTAAAGGCGGCAACACTTTACTCTGTCTTTCTATTTTTCTTCTCCACGCACATCTCTCTCTCTCTTGGCTGTCTTCTTTCTCTAAGCGGCTCCCTCTTGGCTGCTCTCTCTTTTCTCTTATGCGGCTTCCTCTGTCTCTGTCTCTTTTATATGCGGCACTCCCTTGTTGCTGCTCTCACCAATTCTTATGTGGCACACTAGTTTTTGCTTTTATAAGCAATTTTGCCACCCCACATGAATTTTAGGAACACATGGATTCCTAACACTAGTTTAACTAGAATTCTTGTCATGCATGTGGCTACTTGGATTCCTAACACTAATTTAACTAGAATTCTTGTCATGCACGTGACTACTTTCTTGCCTACTTTGGACAAGCCTATTAAGAAGTTCTAGCCTTATGTGGGCTGGATCAATGTGCATTGATGCACCCAACAAGAATATCCAGCACCTTAATAAAGAAACAAGAAGTAGTTAACTGGGCTAAAAGAACCACTCCAACAAACCAGTTTTAGAGAGTTCCTTGGGTGTAAAAAGTTTGGTTGGGGGAAGAAAAATAAAAATCCCAAGGAGTAATCAATTGATCCGAAACCTAACTCTATCCTATTATGAAGAAAAGGCTGTGGTTGAGGAAAACTTCACTAAAAACCTGCTGTAGCAAAACATACTTAAATGCATTTGTTAGGTTCTAAAGTCTTAGGATTTTATGTATTTAGAACTCTAATTTGTATTGTTGGCAAACCATGATTAAAACAATGTTTTAGAAGTGTTTTTAGTCTAGCTCAAAGTTGTGATTTTATGTAAAGTTGGAATCGAGTTAAAGCAGGAAGCAACAACCTTTCAGCTTGGCTCGATCGATCGAAGCTCGGGCAGAATGTTTTTCTGCAGATTCGTCCAACTCAACCCTAAGTGTTTTAAAACGTTTTTAGGGTTTCTTATTTGTCCTAAGTATAAAAGGCAAACCCTAGCCACGTTTTAGTGTTGCTCATAATTGCGGTTTGTGTAAATCTCTTGTGAGATCTAGAGGAGCTTTCCTTTACACAAACTTAAGATTTTCAAGGAGAAGATTTATCTACGCCTTGATGATCAATTCAGTTGCTGTCATTGAAGCTTAAAGAAAACACAAGCGGGTGTGCTTGTATCTGGTGGTGAATCCAAGAAAGAAGGAGTCTGTGGATTCGGAGCTTGCACGTGGTCGTGTTAGTAAGTTCTACTGGTTAGTAGCAATAAGAAGTCGAGCGTGGGGGCTTGTAAGTCTTATTGTATGAACTTCGATTCTTTCAAGATAGTGGATCCTCTTGAGGGATATGATGACCCTTATTACCATAACCATGATCCAGATGTAAATGCTGATGTAAATGAAGAATGGTTCCAAGGAAGAGATGGATGGGACTAGACTTTCCTAATATATTGTACTTAAAAAAAAAAAAAGCCTAGAAACGTCTTCACACATTTCATCCTTATCCCTCCAACAAAACTTCCAGCTCATCTTTCCAGCTGTTCACTTCTGCACTAAGGACCCCTACCATGCTCCTGCTCCACAACCTCATCATCACAAGCTCAGGCCTCTGCCTCTTCAACCAGATGTCAACATGGAGTCGGCCCCTACTCTCTCTACAAAGATTATTGTACTCTAAATGAAAGATTTTTCTGTAAAAATTTTCCTTATAAATAGCCCCTAACAGGCTTTGTAAGGGGGCAGAGTGAAAAGAGGAGAGAAACTATCCCTGTAAAATGTCCACTAGTAGATCCAATGTAAAAAAGTTGTTAAGTCTAATAATATCCTTAAGTTTGCTGTATTTAGTTCTATGTTCCATTCCTTATTTTCATGTAATCTTTTACTTCTTCTTAGTCGTATATTTCGTAAATCGATTTGCATAATCTTCTTACACCCCCTATTTTAATTTTCTTTTTTCCCGGTTTGGTTTCCTAGGTGATCATATCTTGTATTATTTATTTTCCGCTGTTTTGCATGATTTGATCTTTATTATTGTGATAACCTAGACTTGTTTAATTGGACTAAGTAACAACTTGGCTAATTACCTAGGTTTAATCAATTGTTTAAGGGGTCTAAAAACTATCAGCATTAGTATTGGTGGTGCTAAAAAGCTAAATTGCTATTTTTAGCACCACAAACTACAAAATTGGGGTTGCATTGGTGGAGTCATATCTAAAATTTTTAGCTCTTGAGCTACATTACACGACCATCTATAACTGTGCAACTAAACCAATATATTATATTTTATTGCTCCCTCCAATTAAATACTATTTCTTCTATCTTTTTGTTTTCCTATGGCTTTCTTTCTTCAGTTCAGTCTCACCCTTTGCCCTCACTCTCGCTTCCTCACTCTTGCTAACCCAAGCCCCAACCCTTACCTAGCGCCGATCCTCACTCTCTCTTCAGTTCCTCACTCTTGTTGACCCAAGCCCCTGCCTAGCTCCAATTCTCACTCTCTTTGTTCTCTCTCTCTCTCTCACATTTGCGGCATTTGCCATGGTTTTCGCTGTGGGTAGCGAGTTTGGTGAAGTTTGTGTGGTTGGGGGTGGATTTTGGTTGTGGCAGCAGGTTTGTGGGGTTTCAGGTTTGGCTAGATTTCGGTGGATTGTGGTTGTTTGGTGGATTTCTACGAGTTTGAATGGTTTTTAGGTTTGGCTGTTATGGGTTTGTGTTTGTGTTTTTCGATCTGTTGTGGGCAGTGGGCTGTGGGTTAAGATCGTGGGTTTGAAGACAGTGCCGTGAGTGCTTGAAGAAGTTTCACACTTGTGGTAATGGTGGTGGTGGTGGTGTCGATAGCATGAGTGACTGTGGATTGAAAAAAAGGGAGAAAGATAGATAGAGAAGAATAGAGAAAAAAATAATAAATAAATGAATTATTTATTGTAGTACATATTATTTTATTGTATTGTTTATATTATTTGATTTTGTTGTAGTCTTGACTCTAAAGTACTTTTTACTTTTTCTATATAAAAAAAAAAAAAATACTTTTTAATTTTTAGTCAAGCGATGGCATGTTAAAGTAGGTCTTCGTTCAAAATTCAACTTTATCTTTGACCTTGCTAAAATCTATAATGGCCAATATTTTTGCACTTTTTTTCTTCTTGATAATTTTTTTCGCACTTTAATGGTAGACTACTATTTTACACAAACACCCTTTCAATACCTATAATTCTATATTTTCAAAAATGTTTCATCTTTCAGTTTCAAAACAACAAAAACCACCGCCGAAATGTAAATTAAACACTCACCAATAAATGTTCATGAATTTTTAGATAGTTTGCATTTTATATCCAAATTAAAAAACAAACAAAATATTCATTGTTTTGAAGAAAAACTATTGCCAGAACAACGTATTGGACTTCAGTTATTACCTTATAAGACTCTGAATTTTGGCATACCTCATCAAGCACGCAATTGATATGTGCGACATAGTTGCTACATTCTGCACATCGATAAACACATTCCCGCTTGTCTCTACTTTCCTCACAAGCATCACAATAGTATTCATCCGAATCGTCATCACTGGAATCGTCATCTGCAAAATAATCTTCGAGGTAAAGCGGATCTATATGACATTTATGATTTATGGTACTGGGCAGTGCAGCACACAGGAGATGGACATTGAAGTCATCACACTCCATACAGCGTAAATAGGAGGGGGGATCATTGTAGCGAAATTTGCAAACTTCACACTCAGGGTCATCATACACTTTCTTGAAGAATGTAACTTGGTGCCTGTGACCTTTATAATTAATTGAGGGGTTTAGTGAAGAACATTGAATATCCAACTTAAAGTTGCAATCCCTCACATCACATCCATAAAAAAAAACAGGGAGACGGTTGTGAGTCTTGACATAACAATCATCACATCTAAATTTTACTTTAGGAAGAGTAAGAACATGATCATGCGGGTGAAAAGGATGTTGCACCTTTTCTACAGGTTCAAGACAGTCTTGATGGATGAAGAATTTGCAGCTAATGCAATTATAGGATGGACCAGAAATGCTTTTCTCACATACACCACAGCAAACTTCAGTCTCTGGGTGATAGCTCTTTGAGAGATGCTTGTGCCTCAAATATTTCACTTTTCCCCTCTCATCCAAGGATTTTAAAATCGAGACCGTACACCACAAATTTTCACCATAACGCAGAGTGAGAGTGTGATTTGGATGAAAAGGATGTTTGATCTGTTGTGGGGCTGCAGCACATGATCTGTGAAGATAGAAATTACATTGGACGCAACCGTATATTTCACCAAAGATGACTTGAAGGCATCCATTACAGTTTACATGGCCATTCCTCTCCTTGTTACAGAGGATCAAGGGATGCCTGTGGCTGGAATTTTTAATGCACTTTTGGCCTTCAAAATTTTCAGTGAACATTAGAGCACATTGAACATCAAGGTAGAAATGACATCTATTACAGTGGAATGCAAACTGGGGGCGACTTTTCTCACAGCCTTTGCATGTACACTCAGTAGTCTCCCGCTGCAGAATTAGAGGGCATGGATGGAAGAAATGCTGAATCTCTTGGGGTAATTGAAAACATAATTCATGGAACAAGTACTCGCATTTCAAGCAAGCAAAGGTTGTGTCCAAGCAAGGTTCACCACAAGCAGAGCAACTAGTAGAATCGTCAACTTTTTTCTCAAATTTTATCAATGGATGCTTATGGAAGGGATTTTGAATGATTGTTTGCAACGACTCCAGACAGAACTTATGCAGGTTGAACTTGCACAGGAAGCAAACATAGGTAGGCCCATTGCAAGGTTTATCGCATAAAAAGCAACAAACAGGACTATAGACATCACTGTTTCGGTAAACAATTGCCAATGTCAACCAATGCTCGTGGCTGACATGTTGAACTTGCTTGGAGTAGTTAAGAAGCATTCGAGCACAGTCAAAATCAATCTTGAAATTACAATCCTTACAACAGAAGGTCCAGTTGCTGTCACATCTGTCGTTACAGAAATCGCAAAAGAAATTTGATTTGATTTCAGTATCACCAAGCTGTAGCGTGAGAGGGTGGTCTGGATGAATGGATAGTTGAATCACTGGCTGCAGCGTCGCGCATTGAATATCCATTTTGAAATCACAGTGGTTGCAACGGTAGGTGAAGCCCATCCAACTTTCTTGACACATATCGCAATTAACAGCCGTATCATATTCAATACCGTGCAGGGTGAGAGAGTGAGATGAATGGTAGAAGTGTTGGATCTCAAATGGCAACCCAGCGCAAGATTCATGAAGATAATTGATGAGGTGTGAATTCGTCAGTCGAAATGGGCAGATGGAACTCCCCGTCAGCACCAATGTATCCTTTAAAAAGGGTCACCAGTGTGGTGCCTGCCACAATGCCTCCGATGCCAAAGTTAGAACAGAAAAGCAATTTGCCAATATAGAAAAGTAATAGGTATTTTCTTAGAATATCAGTATATGTACCTTGTGCTGCCAATGCAAGGGCTTTATATATGTGATTTTGGTTGCTAGCCATTGGAGTGTTAATGCCTCTCTTAGTAACGCCTCCAGCCTAATTATGGGGCTTTTATTAGGCTCCCAATGGTCTGTTTTGCTGGTTTCGTAACTGTCCAAGTTACTGGCTGGCATCATTGAATGACTTTCCTTACCTCGTCAGTGATGGCTGATTTCCTCGTCGCTAGAGATGACCTCGTATTAGTGTTGGCTTCGTCCAGGTAATGCATTCTCGTCACTCCCATCAGTTGCCCCCCAAGTTCTATGGTTGTCAGTGACGTGTCATGAGGGCCACAGAAGGTGAAAGGTTTTTCCTGAGTTGTCTGTGACGCTTGGGGTTCTGCTCCAAATTTAATGCACGATGGCGGCGCAGTACGCAACGTGGCCATGTGGCATGTGCTAATTGAAGGCGTTGATGGCATGACCCTTGGGTTTCCAGCTACTTTTCAGTTTCCTTGGATTTTTGGTTTCGAAACTTTTCTTTTTCCTTTACATTGATTTTTGCTCCGAGTGTTATCTTTCTTGCTTACTTCTGCGATTACTCTGATTTTGCTCCAGCAACGCTTCTTTCCGAATTTTTCTGGCTTCGACTGCTCCGCTTTTCAAGGTACGCTATTCTTTTATTCTCCTTCAGATCCTTTTTTCTTAACGGTCTCCTTATGAGTTCCTGATTTTTCCCTTGTCTTTTGCTTCTATTGTTTTTGTGTTTGATATTTGGGTTTTTAGGATTGTGTACCCTTTTCATGGTTAGTTCTTCTGAGGTTTGGGTAGCTTGCCCCTCAGTCTCTTTCTTTTTTGCTCGCTTAGGGGCAGCTTTGGGTGTTTCCGGTGACTTTTTCCCTTTGGTTGGGGACTATCTTTTTGAAGGTTGTGGGTTAAGTGTGGTTTTAGGGGAACTATCTCCAATTTTAGGCTAGTCAATAGCTTGGTTTGAGGGAGAAATGAGGAGGATGTCGGTGGTGAGATCTAGCGAACTAAACACTGGGTTGTCGTCTAGCGACGGCTCGATCGAAGGTGATACGGCCGTTTCCATCCCTCGTCAGGTTAGGGCTTTTTATGCCCTTAACGAAGAGTGTGGGTTGGATGCTGACACTGTGGCTAGGTTCAAGGATAGGTTTCAATTTCCTGCGCGAGTCCGCGTTCGTTGGCCTAGTCCTAAGGATCGGGCCTACCACTTCTTTCCTGGTGAAGTATGCTTCTATAAGGCTGCTTTCACTTCTGGGCTTAGGCTACCCGTCCATCCTTTGGTGATGGAGCTCTTGGATCATTTTGGCATTGCCCCCGGGCAACTCATGCCTAATCCATGGAGGATCGTAATCAACTGTATGGAGATATGGTTGGCTGCCAACGAGGACATGATCAAAGTGAGTGAGCTCGTCCACCGTTATCGCTTAAAGGAATCGAAAGAGTATGGGTATTATGAACTAGTCCCTTGGACGAGGAGGACTAGAATCGTTAAGGGTTTAGCCTCATCATTCAGGTACTGGAAGTCACGTTTCTTTTTCGTGTCCGGGGATGATTTTGAGACCCTTTCTAGCGAGGCTTGGGGTGATATCCCAAAGTTACTTCGTTGGTGGGGAACCCCAAACTTAGGTGCGTCCATGTTTCTCCTCGTCTGTTAATTTTCGTTTTGCATATTTGGTCGTCACTAACCCCTTCTTTACTTTTCTTTGCAGTTAAAAGACGCCCCAAATTGAAGAGCAAGTACCAGGGTCGTATTGAGAAGGCGATAGAATACGCCGAGTCGATCGAGAGTTGGGACGACCTCGTGGACCCACGGACGCTTGCTTTCTACTGCTTAGGCCCGGACCCATCTCCTTACATCTTGCGCAGCATTAACATTGAAGAGAAGAAGAGTAAGTGTTTACCTCGTCAGTATTGATCTTCACGTGTGTATTTTGGATTTCTTAGTTTCTCTCTCTCTCTCTCTGTTTTTTTTTAATAGAGATGACAACCAAGTTCAACAAAGATATGTACGCTAAGATGAGGTCCAAGAAGGACGAACCTTTATCGAACATTGGCAAAAAGGGGGTTCGCATCACGAGGAAGGGTCCGCCCATCCTCCCTTCTGCAGACGCCACTCCCATCGTCTCGGGAGTTGAGAGCCTACGGGTGGCCTCATCGGCAACTTCAGTAGAGGAGATCCCCACCCCGTCATAAAAAAGGCAGCGTTTGTCAGCTAAAGACAAGGAGAAGGAGAAGGTGGGTTCGTCCGTCTAGGACGATAAGGGTGTGGCCGTGGAGCGGGCACATAACCTCGTAAAGGCTGAGGACCTTAAGGTCTTTTCTGGAGTGCCTCTCAACGTGGTTGCGAGCCAGCATGTACTTAAGATCGTGCAGGTAAAACCAGTTCCGCATTTTCCTTGGTCTCCTTTCACATGAATTTCCCCACTTTTTTTTTTTTTTTTTTTTTTTTTTTTTTACTGACGCACTTAATTTACTTTGTCAGGTGTTGGGGGAGAGCCTTCACCTTGCTTCTGAGTGCCTCACTCAAGAGGCTAAGGTGGCTTCTTTGGCGTCCAAGATAGAGGCCTTGGAGAAGGAGAACTCCACTCTGAAGAAGGATCTCATAGAGTTGATGGACGAGGCTATCGCTTTGAAGGAGAAGGTCAAGGTCTTGAATGCCGATCTTAGGGTTGAGCGTCAGCTGAACCTGGAGAAGGATGACCAGCTACAGGCTTCAAAGGAGAAGCTAAAGACAATTGCTGCTAGGTCCGTCGAAGCCTTCCAGCAAACCGAGGAGTACTCCACAGTGCTCTTTAGCTGGTACTTTAAGGGCTTCGAGCTCCTGTGTAGGTACCTCGTCAAGCATCCTACCGGGGTTGATCTGCCAAACCTGGATCTAGAAGTGGTAGATCAAGAGATGGTGGCTGACGAGGCTGCTCAGTCATCGGCCCTTAAAGGTGACGCCCCTGGTGCTGGTGAAGCTCCTGCTACGGGTGACGCTCCTGACGCTGACGCTCCCCTTACTGACACTCCTACCGACACCCAGACCTGATACTTAGGAAAATTTATTTGTTATGTATGCCCTTTATGTTTTGGGCTTTTTGGTGATGTGTATATATATATATATATATATATATTTTTTTTTTTTAAATATTTTTTTAGAACAATGTTTCTTGGCCCTGTGTTTTATGGGTCTGTAGGAAGAACAAGGATAATTGCTCGCTGTTTTTGGGCTTTTTATGATTTTGTGCTTACCTGTTTTTACGACTATGCTTGTGTTTACGACTATGCTTGTGCTTGTGATGTTTAAGTTCGTCCGTACCTTATACTTAGCACAAATTTCTTAGCTGTTGTCAGTGACTTGTTTATCACTCTCTATCCTTAAGGAGGGCTCGAATGCAGCCTGAGTTTTGTTTTGATTTGTTGCAAGGTTCTTGTCCCTCTTCTTTTTCTCTTTATCCTTTTTCTTTCGGATTCATCATTATCCTGATTCTGTTAAGCGGGACTTTGCCATTTGCCCAGGCTTCAAGATTGCATCTTCGTCAATAGCTTATTCTAGGGACATTTGTTGCTTTTATGGCTTTGTTAGTGACTTACATCCGTCAAAGCGGAATCTTATCACTTGGTCATTTTTTTGGTGATTTACATCTATTTAAGGAATCTTGTCACTTTAGACTTCGTCAGTGATTTACATCCGTCTTGGCGGAATTATATCACTTAGCCTTTATATGTCTTATACCTGTTGGAGGTATCGTCAGTAACTAACATCCGTCAAGGCGGAATCTTGTTATTGAGCTCTTTTTATATATATATATATATATATATATATATATATATGCTTTAAACCCTTTGGGGGTATCGTCAGTAACTTACATCCGTCAAGACGAAATCTTGTTACTTAGCCTTTTTATGCCTCCAGATTGGCTAGACCTGCCTACACAGATATCAGAGGAATAATTCATTACAGGAATGATTCTTTTATTGACTTCAAGAATGAACATGTCCGTTTGTTACATCTACTTGTGGTATTTTTTTAAATGCTCGATGTTCCATGGTCGGGGGAGCTTTTATCCGTCAATGGTCTCCAGGTGATAACTGTCTTGCCTTGAGTAGTGAGTAACTCGGTAAGGCCCTACCCATGTGGGGCCCAGCTTTCCTTGGGTAGGGTCTTTAGTTGCTGTGGTGGTCTTGCGTAGGACGAGGTCTCCTATGTCCAGTCGTTTGAGTTTAACCCTTTTATTGTAGTATTCGGCCATCTTCAGCTAGTACTTTGTCATCTTGCTGGATGCGTTGTCTTTCACTTCATCCAGACAGTCTAGGTTGAGTCGCAGTTCATCGTCATTGCAACCTAGGTTGAACTTCTCTCGTCTGACGCTTGCTACTCCCATTTCGATTGGGATTACTGCTTCTGTGCCATAGGTAAGCCTGAAGGGGGTCTCTCCTGTTAGGGTTTTTGCTGTGGTTCTGTAAGCCCAAAGGACATTAGGTAATTCTTCTGGCCAGGCACCCTTCACATCGTCCAGCTTGGTTTTGATAATTTTGAGCAGCGTTCGATTTGTCACTTCCGTCTACCCGTTTGCCTGGGGATGTCCCGGGGATGAGAACTGATTCTTGATCCCATGGTTTGAACATAAGTCTTTGAACCCTTGGCTGTCGAACTGCCTCCCATTATCTGATATGATCGTCAAGGGAATCCCGATCCTGCATATTATATTCTTCCACACAAAGCTCCGTATTCTTGCTTCGGTGATCATTGCTAGGGTCTCTGCTTCAACCCATTTTGTGAAGTAATTAATAGCAACAAGTAGGAATTTTACCTAACCTTTACCTTGGGGTAGTGGGCCGATGATGTCGATCCCCCACTGTGCAAATGGCCACGAAGAGGATATGTTCGTCAGTTTCTCCGCTGGAAGCCGTTGCACGTTCCCGTATCGTTGGCACTTGTCGCACTTCTTGACGATCTCAACAGTGTCCACCTGCATAGTTGGCCAAAAATATCCTGTCCGTATCACCTTGTTCACAAGTGATCTGGGACCAGCGTGGTCGCCACAAACTCCTCCATGGATTTCTTCCAGTATGTATCTAGCTTCTTCTTCGTCGACACACTTCAAATAAGGCATGGAGAAGCCTCTCTTGTATAAGTTGTCATTAAGGATCGTGAACCTGGCTGCCTTCTTCCTGACCTTCTTACCTTCTTCTTTGTTCTGAGGGAGTGGAGGAAGGACATTATGGGCGTCGTCCAGCTGTTTGCGCTCTGGATGGTAAACGTTGAGACCTCTTCGATGCTGGGGTGTTTCTGGATCTCCATCGTCAAATCTGTGCTACTCTCCTCTTTTCTTAATGATGCTAGCTTCGAGACTTCGTTTGCCCCCATGTTCTGGCTTCTTGGGGTTTGCACGAACTCCACTGCATCGAATTCTCGAGTTAAATGTTTCGTCAACCTAAGGTACTTCTGCATTCTTTCTTCCTTTGCTTCGTACTCCCCTCTAATCTGCCTGATTACTAGTTTTGAATCATTCTGGATTAACAGGTTCTTAGCTCTAAGTGCCTTTCCAAGCCTTAATCCCGTCAGTATCCCCTCATATTCAGCTTCGTTGTTGGTAGCTGGAAATTTTAGTTGGACCCCATATTTTGGTTATGACGACCCCCACTCCCCCCTTTGTCTGGGCTGACGAACCATCAGTTTGTATTATCCATCTATTTACCTCGTCGGTAATCCTTTCTTCGTCTGGAAGAGTGAATTCTACGATGAAGTTTGCTATAGCTTGCGCCTTGATCGCCGTTCTGGGATGGTACTCGATGTCAAATTGATTAAGTTCAATCGCCTACTAAACCATTCTCCCTGCTACTTTGGGCTTGCTCATTGATTTCTTGATTGGTTGGTCCATCATTACGAGAATGAGGTTTGCCTGGAAGTATTGCCTTAGCTTGCGTGAGGCTACTATCAATGCGAACGTGATCTTTTCGATCCTTGGGTACCTGGACTCAGCTCCTTGGAAGGCTTGGCTGACGTAGTAAACTAGGAGCTGCTTCATGCCCTCTTCTCTGATCAGGGCTGCACTTACTGCCGAGGCCGACACTGCCAAGTATAGATATAGGTTTTCCCCTTCTTTGGACGGGCTTAAGAGGGGTGGACTGCTCAGGTAACGCTTTAGTTCCTGGAGCGCAGCTTCACATTCGTCGGTCCAGGCGAAAGCCTGCTTCAAGGTCTTGAAAAATGGCAGGCATTTATCTGTAGCCTTGGTGACGAACCTGTTCAAAGCTGCTATCCTTCCTGTGAGTTTTTGAACTTCCTTGATGGTCCTGGGTGACGTCATGTCGATGATGGCTCGCACTTTCTCTGGGTTTGCTTCTATTCCTCTTTGGGACACCATGAATCCCAGGAATTTTCCCGAAGCTACCCCAAAAACACACTTACTTGGATTCAACCTCATCTGGTGTGTTTTGAGGGTTGCAAACGTCTCCTTCAGGTCGTCTAGATGTGCGAACTCTTCTTTGCTCTTGATGAGCATATCGTCCACGTACACTTCCATGTTCCTGCCAATCTGCTGGCTGAACATTTTGTTCACCAACCTCTGATACGTAGCTCCGGCATTCTTCAATCCAAAAGGCATTACCTTGTAATAGTAGAGTCATTGACTTGTGATGAAGGCGGTCTTCTCCTGGTCTTCCTCAGCCATCTTTATCGGATTGTACCCTAAGAAGGCGTCCATGAACGTTAGTAATTTGTGCCCGGCTGTGGAGTCCACAAGCTGGTCTATTCTTGGTAGAGGGAAGCTGTCCTTTGGGCATGCCTTGTTTAGGTCGGTGAAGTCTACACACATCCTCCATTTCCCGTTTGCTTTCTTTACTAAGACGACATTTGTGAGCCATTCAGGATAGTACACCTCCTGGATAAACCCTGCCGTCAGGAGTTTGGTAACTTCCTCTACAACTGCCTGATCTCGTTCTGGGGCGAAGGTTCTTCGTCGTTGCTGGATGGGTTTCCGTTCTGGGCCCACATTCAACTTATGCTGGATGACTTCTGGAGATATGCCCGGCATGTCCTCGTGGCTCCATGCGAAGACATCTAGATTCTCTTTAAGGAAATTTATGAGTCTTGTTCTCATCTTGGGACTTAATGTCGTTCCTATCTTGATCGTCTTGTTCGCTTCTCCTTCTACCAATTCCACTGTTTCCAGGGCCTCTATCCTGTCTTCTTCCTTTTCTTCAATCATCCATGTGTGGTTCTCCTTCACAGCCAGGACGGCTTGATAGCATTTTCTTGCCAGGACTTAATCCCCCTTCACTTCACCGACGCCATTATCTGTTGGGAATTTTACCTTCAAACAGTAGGTTGACGTCGCCGCTTTCCACTTGTTGAGCGTGGGCCTCCTAATGATGACATTGTAGGATGAGGGATAATCTACCACCAGGAAGTCTACTTGACGGGTCAACTGCACTGGGTAGGCCCCTGCCGTCACCGTCAATGTCACTATGCCCCTAGGGTAGACCCTGTCTCCGCTGAAGCTGACGAGTGGAGAGTCAAAAGGGCGCAGTCTTTTCGGATCTAGTCTCAGCTGCTGGAAGGCTGGGAGGTAGATGATGTCCGCAGAGCTGCCATTGTCGACGAGGATCCTCTTAGTATAAAACTCTTCTATATTCAGCATTATGACCAAGGGATCGTTATGGGGCTGCTTCACCCCCATGGCGTCTACTTCACTAAAGGACATGTCCTGGTATGTTCATTTGTGCTTTGATGGGGGTACGGCATGGACACTGTTTACCTACCTCTGGTATGCCTTCTTGAGTGATTTAAATGATCCTCCCGAGAATGGCCCTCCTGTAATCGTCTGTATCTCCCCGATCACTTTGTGCGGAGGTTGGGACAGACGGTCGTCATCCTGGGAAAAGGATTCATGCTGGCCTTTATTATCGTCCCTGAATTTACCATGTTCTTCCTTCTTCACATATTTCTGTAACTTCCCCTTACATATCAACTCTTCTATCTGCTCCTTTAGGTCTCTACAGTCTTCCGTGTTGTGACCGTGATCTTTGTGGAACCGACAGTACTTGTTCTTGTCGCAGACATTTGGGGATGAGTGCAATGGTCTTGGCCATTTGAGGTAATGCTCGTCCTTGATCTGCGTGAAAATTTTGTCAACAGGCATAACCAAAGGAGTAAATCTTACCGTCCGAGGACTTTTATCATCCTTCCTCCTATTCCCGTCATTGTTCCGACGGTCTGGTCGCTCTCTCTTTTGCCCCCTACGGTCGTCTTCTTTCTTTGCCTTGTCTCCTGGCTTCTCTGCATCCTTTATGGCCGCTAAGGCATCTTCAGCGTTCATGTACTTTTGCGCTTTCAGGAGCATTTATGCCATTGTCTTTGGCGGGTTCTTTGCGAGGGAGGCCACAAGATCTCTGGACCTTAGTCCTACTTTGAAGGTCATCAGCTGCACCTTGTCATCGGCTTCGTCCACCTCCAAAGTCTCTCGGGTGAAGCGTTTGACATATGACCTCAGGATTTCCTTTTCTCCCTGTCTAATGGTGAGTAGGTAGTCTGCCGGCCTCTTTGGTCGTTGCCCCCCTATGAAATGGCGCAAGAAAGCATTACTTAATTGCTCAAAGTTGTCTACGGATAAGGTTGGTAACTTCGTGAATCATTCTCTTGCAGCTCCTTTGAGGGTGGTAGGAAAGGAACGACATAGTATCTCGTCAGGTGGTTGTTGAAGACCTAGAGTCGTCTTAAAGGTATTAAGATGGTCCTGAGGGTCTCTGAGTCCGTCGAATGGCTCAAGTTGAGATAAGCGAAACTTTGATGGTACAGGGCATTCAAGTACTGCCGCGGTGAAAGGCCAGTCTGTAGCCTTTATCATTCTGTCTACGCTCCGGTCTGTCTTCTCCTTAATGTCGCTCCTCAGTTCGTCCATTTCCTTCCTTATTTCTTGAAGGAGATCTGAGTTCTACTCGTCTGGAGTAGTTGGCCTCTGAGGGGTATCTCTCCTGTGGCTATCCCCTTCTCCTTCCAAGTTGCCTTTGGACCGGTTCTCTTCCTGTTGAGCCTGTTGAACCTGTTGGAGTCATAACTTCATTTCCTGGTTTTGTTTGGTGAGTTCTTCGATGGTAGCTGCAAGGGCCTGAACTTGCAGGGCCAAGACTGCTGAATCTGGGTTGGATTCCATCTAAATGTAAAGGTTTGACGGAAACTACGTTTTTAGATATGAATCTGAGAATGTCGTCCCCACAGACGGCGCCAAACTAATGAGGTGTGAATTCATCAGTCGAAATGGGCAGATGGAACTCCTCGTTAACACCAATGTATCCTTTAAAAAGGGTCACCGGTGTGGTGCCTACCACAACGCCTCCGATGCTAAAGTTAGAACAGAAAAGCAATTTGCCAATATAGAAAAGTAATAGGTATTTTCTGAGAATATCAGTATATGTACCTTGTGCTGCCAATGCAAGGACTTTATATATGTGATTTTGGTTGCTAGCAGTTGGAGTGTTAATGCCTCTCTTAGTAACACCTCCAGCCCAATTATGGAGCTTTTATTAGGCTCCCAACGGTCTATTTTACTGGTTTCGTAACTGCCCAGACTACTGGCTGGCATCATTGAATGACTTTCCTTACCTCGTCAGTGATGGCTGATTTCCTCGTCGCTAGGGATGACCTTGTCATTAGTGTTGGCTTCGTCCAGGTAATGCATTCTCGTCACTCCCATCAATAATAACTACAATCGTCACAACAATAGGCAGGACCTTCATAGCACATCTGGCATGCAGAGCAGTGCTTATCTAGCTTAGGACGAAGCAATGATGAAAGGCTAACGCGATTAGGAGCCGGTGGCTGAAAGCTACTACGAAGCATTAATGGATGTCTATGGCTGAAGTGGTTAATCGTCTTCTCCATATCTCTTGATCACAGTCCTTCCTGTGAAGTATTTGTGTGGAAGTCTACTGATTGGGAGTTTTCTTTATCTTCCTTTTATACAGGCTTTTTAAGGCGTGAGGGAATCCGCGTATGTGACTGAAAAAGAAATTTATAAAGAAAAAAGAAGAAAAAAAAAAAAAAATCCATGAGCAACAAAACGCTTAGAGTGAGTCAACAGATAGCACTACAAATTCCTTCTTCTTCCTTGATCAATTTATTTCAAATGAAAATAAAGGATTCGAAATAGGGTAGTAAATAGAGGACCAAAAATATATAATCATCCAATCTTTCAATTTTACGTGGGAAATGCACTTTACATAGCAAATTGTGACGGCACATTCGGAACACTTTACAAAATAATTTTTTTGCATCAAGATAAAATCTAGTATCTTCGAGAATTAAATTCAAAATTTCAGTTGCTTTTTTACATGTGTAAATATGTATGTAATAAATACTGTGTATGAATCGAGGCATTGGCTCAACATTGGCTCAACACAAATAAATTAAAAAAATCCAAAATAAAAATTAAAAAAAAAATCTTGAATTTATGAGAAAAATAAGAAAGAAAACTTCTCTCAAAATTCTTATTCATTTATTTTTTGATAACAGATTAGAATCTCTCAAAATTCTTATTAATCAATAATCTAAATGCTTAAGCCTACAACTTTTAATTTATGTAAATTCCATTCACACCCTTGAGGTTTAAGCTAATATCAACCAGGTCCAAAACTTTTCAAAACTAATCAATTTGGTCCCTAAAACCAATTTAGTCCTTAAAATAGTTGAAAAAAAAAATAACTAAATTAAGTTAACTTTAGGGATCAAATTGGCTAGTTTTAAAAAGTCTTAAATTCAATTGGTATTAACCCAAACCTTATGGTATATTAATAAAATTTACACTTTATTATAAACATTACACTATAGGAAACCCATTCAAAAAAGCTTTAAAAAACACCAGAAAACCCATTTAGCATTAAAAAAATCACCAATAAATTATTCTTAAACAGATCAACTAATATTCTACCATATAAGGACTTTGCTTAGCTAAAATTCCCTTCTTCTTTTTTTTCTTTTTTTTTTTTTTTTTTTTTTTTTTTTTTTTTTTAACTAAAAGCACCATATTCTAAATTTCTGACTTAAAAAGTAAAAAAATAACAAAATACATTAGAAAACTTGGTTTTTTTTTTGTATTACTAATGCTTTTTTTTTTTTTTGAAGCTAGAATTGAATAATCAAGCAAGCTTCAAAGAGGAAAGTCGAAGAAGAACAAAACATATACAAAATAATAATAATAATTCTACCTCTTTCAGTCAAAAAATAATAATAAAAAAAAATAAATAAAAAGTCAAAGTTTAATCCTTGTCTAGAAGGCCGAAGCACAGCAAACAAATCCACAAACAATTTTAAGTGAGAGTGAGGAATATAGTGAGAAAAGGAGAGTTTATGAGCATACCAGATATAGGGAGAGAGGGAGAAGTCTGAACGTGAGCGAGGCTATTGAAGGACAGAAATGTGGAAGGTGAAACCGAAGGGCTAATAAGTAATAAGGACTAAGGACCCATATCGTTAATTAATTACTGTCAAAATCTGCAACAAAATTAATAGCACGCCTTTTTCTCAAAAAATAATAATAATAATAATAATAATAGCACGCCTAATTTGTAACGAATAAAGTTCCTTGAGTTTAGCTTGTTGCTCTCATTTTCAATATCTTAAAGAGAAACATATATTTGTCGAAGGCAAGTCAACTAAACAGTTAAGGGTAGGTAAGATGTGCAGAAACATTTATAAGGAGGGTGCCTAGGCAGAGAGTGATTAATTTATACAAGATCCTGCTAGAAACAGTCAATATTTCTGATTACAAATTAACTCTTCTAAGTTAACCCGTTAAAGTCAATTCAATTTTTTTTCTCTAAATTTTACATTTGAATTGAGTAGGCGGGTCTTTAAAACTTTTGGGAATATAAAAACTCTTTGTTTTTTTTTTTTTTTTTTTTTTTTTTTAATAATTTTTTTCCAGTTTTACCTTTGAATCTGGCAATTGGCAAATATATTTCCTGGATGAGTACTTTGCTCATCCACCAAAACACCCAACCCCACCAACTCCGATGGTGACCTCTCCTTCAGCTTCCGCTCATCCTCGCCCAAAATGTTCAGCCGCAAATCGCCCTATCCCTCTCTTCCTACTGCAGCAGCCTCTCGAGCTCCCTCTTCATCTCGGCCTCCATCGCCAGGAATTTTGGGGACTAGGTTTTTTTTTTTTTTTTTTATAAATAGTCTTTCAACTGTTTCTGAGTACTGATGCTTTAATGGTCAAATCAAACCTTCTTTGCCCCGATTTGTTTCATTTTGCTTTCTCCTTTCAATTCAAGAAATTGTCTTCTTTTTTTTTCTTTTTCTTTTTTTGGCCAAGATAATGGAACTGTAAATATCTTTGAATGATTAGTTCTTTTACCGATCTGTGGGTTTAAACATCTTAGGCACTAAATGTGTTTATTAAAATGCTTCATAGAGTTTTTACTTATCTACGGAATTGGTGAACAGTTTTTTTTTTTTTTTTTTCAATTCCCATCACTCATAATTCTGTTTCCATCACCCATAACTCAAAATATGTGGGTCCCATGGCTGAGTAGTGTATTTGGCATTGTTTCTAGTATTTGTTTACATTACTCAATTCTTTGATTTTTGAGTAATGAGTTATAAAAACTGAAAACACATTTTAGGTATTTTCAAGTTATGGAAACAGAGTTATAATGACATTAATTTTTGTAAATACACACACATAGAGGGACCCACCCAATTGCAACTTTTGACTTTTTTTTTTCACTCGGTTCGGTGAGTTAGGGTAGTCTTCTTCTTCTTTTTTTTTTTTAAATATATATATATATATATATATATATATATATATATATATATATATATATATATATACTGGGTTCGGTGAATTTGGGCATTGGGGGTGGAAGGAAAAAAAAAGAAAAAGAAAAAAGTAAAAGCTGCACCAAGTCAATCTGTGAGTCCCACAAAAAAGTAGAAAAATTGAGTGATGAGAAGCTGAGTAAAGTGTGCCAAACAGGTGGGTATAGGAAATTGAGATATTTTAAATGATGAGTGATGAATGACGAAAATTGAGTGAGGAGTGATAAGTGATAAAAAAAAAAAAAAAAAAAAAAAAAAAAAAAAAAAAAAAAAAAAACCAAACAGCCCCTTAAGTTTCATGCCTCTTTGAACTCATGTTCCTTTAAAACAAAAGTGTTAGGAATTTTGTTTTGCTTCTTACACAATTTCATTTCGAGTAAAAGGTATGTTTAATAGGCCTAATTCTATGCTTACTATGGAACAACTTTTAAATCTTTTTGCTCAAGACATACAGTAAGCTTTGGATGGGTGGTTAATAGTGCTAGAAATAACTAGTGCGGAGAATACTATGGCAAATCAACTTGGGAATAAGAAGCTACAATTCCAAAGACAATTGCTGCAATTTGAGTGTTATGAACTAGCATCTTGAAATTGTGAGCGAAAATGAATTTGAGTGTTAATTTTCTGGCTCCATCTTTGGGTCTGTTTGGATAAAACTTATTTTGTTGAAATTGAAAACTGAAAACACTGTAGCAAAATAATTTTTAAATGTGTGAATGGTGCTGTGGGACCCACTTTTAATGAAAAAATTGATAAAAAATGAAATTTGTGGGTCCATGAACAATGAACAGTGCACAGATGCACTGTTCACGGAAGACTGGTCAAAAGTTGCGGCTACTGTTCATGTACTGTACATGAACAGTACCGCTTGTTGGGGGAAAAGGCGTGAAAAAAAAAAAAGAAAGAAAGGAAAACGCAGAAACTTAAAACACAGTAAACGTGGATCCAAATTGTGCCTTTATTAATTTGTTTCCCTTTAAATAGCATACATGACATGACATATGGGCAATACAACTTATGATAAGCACCCAACTCATAACATAAACTTGATAACAACTAGCAAACAACCCAATCCTATCCTCTACACTTCAGAAAGTTTAGAAAACAGGCTATTAATAATTTCTCTCTAACTAACTAATCCTTCTAGCTAAGGAGACCAACTAGCGTTCAATCTCGAACTTCATCACTTATCCATCTCATCCAAAGCTGATAATAATAGCTCCTTCATGTTCAACTCACTAATCCTCATCTTTGGCCTATTGCTCATCCTCATCTTCATCCTTGGAAAAGGTACATTAGAACACACACAAGTTTGTTAATACAATATCAATTATTATTACAGTCAATCAGATTGACAAGCCTTTATACTATCAAATATTACCTTTGGTTGTGAAGATAAGATTTTGTTCATGGTAAGGATAACTTGAACTTAAAACCCAAAGAGAGATTTTGTTCATGGTAAGCACTTGGAAGATTTCAATCATAAATCCAATAATATCATGCAGTTGATCAAATAACTAAGTGAGATATCCCAAGATACAAGAGAAGAACCAAGCGTATGCAAATTTTCTAGTTAGATTCACTTTGCACAACATAGTGGCCAAAAAGATCACAACACTCAAAAACAAAGAATAAAACTTATAGCATGGCCAGAGAACTAATCTTGATTTAGAATGGAGCATTGCACCTCAAATCTAGTAACTAAAAGTACTTGCAAATCAAAGTTAAATGTTTATGGCTAAACAACAGCACTCAAGAGTTCACATGATAACATGACCAAGAATGAGACTTGATGATTGAACTAAGCTTTTCTCATGGAAATAAACAAGTTTCATGAAGTCTATACCCAAATTCTTTAAAGATGAAAGTCTTTTCATTGGGGCATTTTATTAGACGCGTGGAGCACAATGACGGGATGAATGAACATAGGTTGTGATATCAGTTGGCCTTAAACCCCTGTATACCCAAAAACAAAATCATTCAAGATACATTATTCCTTCAAAGATTAACCATAATCATGAAAGAGATCAACAAGGGTATCAAAGGAAACCAAAGAAAAGCAAAAAAAAAAAAAAAAAAAAAATCAAGAACATCTATGGCAGAAAATTTCAAGGGCTAAGAAATACAAGAATTTCATCTTACAAAAAGGAAGGGAAAGAAGACTCAGGATTTTTTATTGCTTGAAACTTGAAGCAAGCATTATCATCCTTCGATAGAAGGACAACGTACCTCTCACTCTCAGATCTAAAAATTTGGATTACCCATCAAAACATTTGTATATCTAGGATGAGGAAGCAAGGGATTACGATGGAGGAAACATGGAGATGAAAGGGGTAGTGCCGAGGTTGCCATTGCTAGCAAGTGGGAAGTTGGAGACAATTTCGGTTGAAACACATTTTGTTTGGTGTTTGGAAAAATGACTCATTATCCCATGAGAGACGTATTGTGAATTTGTGATATTGCATAAAAAACAAATTTTGAAAAAGAAGTTTTCAGATGCCAAAATTTCAATACCCGCCCATTTATTACTTCTCAATTTTGAATTTGATCTCAAAACAAAAATTTGAAAACGCTCACAGAACTAATGGAATTAAGGGGACGTTAGATTAAGCCAGACATGATGGATGATGTGGAAAGTAATATGATGTCATCAATTTTTAACAATCTATCTTCTTCTCATTGGTTGGAACTACACAATAATTTCCCAAATATAACCATAAGGATCCTGTTTGATATGGCAAAATGAATCTTGTTTCTTTTTTCTTTTCAAAAGTTTTGCCGAATGTTTAAAATTAGTCATGGATTTGTGAACTTTCTTTACCAAAGTGAAAGCAAAAGGATTGAAAAAACTATCAACCCAAACTCTGATCCAACCTAAGACTCAAATTAAATTTGAAATCTAATCCCACCCACCAACCCACGAAAACCAACTTGAGGTGTTAGGTTAGGTTGGATTGGGTCGGTTTTTATTGGGTTGGTGTGTTTGATGCACACCCCTACAGCAAGTTTATGAGCTATTATATTAACTTCCCTTATGAGCTATTATATTAACTTCCCTTTAACTATGAGAAATATTATGTCTACAACATTTTTACATCAAATTTTAAGTTGTTATTGATAGCTACTAGTGGATAAAAGAGTAGTTTCAATTGTGGATTCAAATTAGAACCAATAACAACTTACTGCTTATGATTTGTTGTGAAAATATTATAGACGTAATACTTTTCTTTAACAATAAATATCTCCCATCTCTCAAAATAGTGTATGAGCAGCGCACTGAATTGGGGACATGACTTTCATCACAAATTTTTTAAAATAATTCATTGAAATGACAAGTTGCGATGAAAATTAAAATTAAGACAATTATAGGTTTATATTAATTGTATTAGATCATTCACATCAAAGATGCTATAATGCTATAAATGCTATTAATAACAACCAATATATAAAAAACGCACTACATCAAACATGTCAAATGCTTAGGGGGAGTTTGGTACTGTTGTTTAAACAACAGTTTTCAGTGTTTATACAATATTATACGTATTTCTACATACTTCTTCACCCACACGTATTTTTATAAAAGTCGTTACTAGAAATCTCTTGCCAAATGGGCCCTAAAACTTTTGACGCTCACACGCATGACCTCTCCCTGTTTCTTTCTTTCTCACATGTGAAGCTACCTCCTTCCCTTTTCTTTTCTAGTTCTCCCTCAACCCACGCCTCAACCCATGCTAGCATGCCTCCTCTCCTTTTCTTTTCTAGTTCTCACTCAACCCATGCCTCAACCCACACCGCCAACTCTCTTTCCTTCTCCCATGCCTATTCCCCTCAACCTGTGCTTCTCTCTCTCTCAATCAAAACCCGACAAAGATGCCAAATCCTAATGCCACCACTTTGTTTCACCGCTTGTCGTCGACCAATTGATTTTGTTCTTCATGGGTCTAAGTTTGTGAAATTTTTCTTTGTGGGTCTGAGTTTGTGAAATTTGTTCTTCGTGGGTTTGAGTTTGTTCTTCATGGGTCTGAGTTTGTGAAATTTTTCTGTTCTTCATGGGTATGGGTTTGTGAAATTTGTCCTTAGTGGTTCAGCGGTTGTGGGTTAGAGTTTATGACTTGGCTCTGATTTGATTTTGGGTTTGTGATTTGTTAGTGGTTTGGTTTTGGGTTTGTGACTTGTTTGTGATTTTGGTAGTTGGGGTTTGAGGTTGTGAGTAGTGGTGGCTGTGGCAGTGGGTGTGTTGTGGGTGTGGGTGATGGTGGTTGGTGGGAGTGGGTGTGGGCAGTGGCAGTGGGTTTCGGTTTTGCAATGGCTTGGTTTTTTTGATGGTGGGTGGTGGCTTGGGTTTTCTAATGATAGTGGTGGCTAGTGGTGGCCATGAGTGATGGGTTGGTTGTTTTTGTTTGGGAGAAAGATATACACAAAGAAAGAGAGAGGAAGAGGTGCATTGACAAAAGAAAAAAAAAAAAAAAATTAATGAAGTGGTAAAAAATATAAGATGTTTGATGTTAGGTATAATATAAAGTGGAGTGTTAAAATAAAAAAAATAAAAATAAAAAGTAGTGTTTTGAGATGTTCAGTGCTATATTTTTTTAGCATTCTTGATGTGAATGCTCTTATTCATATATAGACTATAATGTCGACATTATTTAGATTACCTTATAAAGTATAAATGGACAATAAATACATAATATATATATATATATATATATATACATAATTTTCATATTGGTTCCATCATAAAAATGATCATCCTTTACTTAGTTATTTTATTAGATGTTACTGGTGGAGAAATTATTAGGTCTACTAGAGAATTGTTGAGGTGGTCCTCCTAACTAATAAAACGCTGACATTCATGCAAATATGACATCACCTTGTCATTTTTTAATTTTTATCTCTTGTGCTAATTATAATGCCAACTCGAACATTTACATAAATGACATCATTTTATTAGTTGCGAGGACTGCTTTAGCTGTTCTCCTGTGAAACTAATAATTTCTCAATGAGCTGAAATTAGTTGGCATATAAAAGTGAAAAAAAGTTATCCATAAATTGGGTAGTTGGAATAATTAATGCTCATAAGTAAATTTGACAGTCAACTACTAACTACCGAGTTCCCTAACCCTTCATAATAATTTGCCCTGTCATCCAACAATGATATATATATTGTGGCTTCTTGAGATTTTTTTTTTGTTTTTTTTTTTTTTGGTAGAGAAAAAATGGGGGTTAGCTAAGTTACACCAGCCCTTGGATAGGGCGCTCAGGTTAAGACCCGTAGGCCAACCCTTGTGGATGCCCACCAACAAAGGACTGTTCAGCGTGACTCGAAATTAGCGACTCTTTAAGTTAAAATAAATGTTATAAATCTTATATATGTAGGTACAACTCAGAGAAAGTTCAATTAGATTCTTAATTAAATTCTCAATTTTGTGTCACGTGTTTTATATAAGTTTTTGAATTTTTATGCTAACTGAGTTATTGTATCAATTAAGTTTTCTTAATTTTACTGCTAAATGTGAAAACCAACGAACTACAATTAGGATGGAAACACGTGACTATTTTTATATGGATGAAATGCACTGAGTTTACTATTCATAAAAAAAGAAGAAGAGAACGAGAGATAGAGGGAGAGAGAAGGTCCATGAGAGAGAGAAATCTGAATTGCACCACCGTTAGGCTAGCCTTCTGTTAAAGCTCGGGTTAAGATGCAGAAACAATTGAAACTCTGGAAGTGAGAACGTCTCACTGAGAAGAGGTATTCTTTTTACGTAGAAATAAGTTTCACAAAAAGCTATTATTGAGAGTGATTCTCTGCAGGTAGTTATAGCTCTTCAGAATCCTACAAAGAATTCATCCTTACTGGGGGCATGTCAATGAAGATGCTAGGTTGGCAGCAATGTTAAGTGTGAAGCATACCAAGCAACACATATATTAGCGTGAAAGGCCTTAATACACAGCTCTTAAAATGTTTGGTTGGAGGCAATCCACTTATCTATTGTAGACGTTGTTCAAAAGGATTTGATGTAATTGGTTTTCAGTTTCATTTTTCAATGAAAAAAATTTTTAGTTCTAAACAACATATTTCATGATATATTAAACCCAACTTAGATTTATCCAATTACAAGTAAAGTGCGCTTTGTCAAAGGATTAGCCAATTATATAGAAAATTTGACCCTAACATTTTGCTTATGAGTCATAAAAGCAATTTTAAATCCGTGAAATCCATTATATAAACCTCTATAAATATTTACACTTTATCTTTTTATTATTTAAGAATTATCAAATTTTGTATTCTCTCCTACAACAAATTATATGTGGGTTATTAGATTAAACTAATTATCTTGAGTAGTAAAATTTTTATGTTACCATTTCTCATTTTTATTTTTGTTGTTAATGATATTATATGTATGCGAAAGAAATTGTCTAACATTATGAGCATGTAACGTTTTTTATTATTTTAAATTTCATTGTAATTAATTTTTATTTTGGTTTTTACAAAAATCAATATTCTTACCTATATTTATCACCCACAACACATTTGAATAGTATTCATGAAAAAAAAAATAACATGGCATGTTATGAATATCAACAACATATTCCATCACAAGATTGCTGTTAGCAAGTAATATTAAATCCACATCATGAAAATGAATTCACATCTTAATATGATCATGCAACTATTTGCTTGAACAAATAATTTTTTTCTAACAATTTTCTATATCCTTTTTATTCCTTAGGACAACTTTAATATTAAATTTTCATGACTCTCTACTCATTTTTAAGGAGATCTCGTTTAGATAAAAGAGCCCATTAGTGTATCAAAACATAACTCTAAATAAAGGTTTGAAAAACAAAATACCATTTAGTCTAAACTCTTCAAGTGCATAACACATTTTAGATGTAACTACAAATATTTTGGCAAATGAAAAACCTCTGGTTTAGTTTCCCTAGGATTTTAATTATTAAATTCAAGAACTTTTTTCATATAAATATGTTATGTGACTGCTTGAATCCAAAGAACAATACTTTATATACAATTTATATGATCTAAACTCAAGTGATTATTAATTTATTATTTTTCAATAAAATTATTCTAAAAGTTTATAATCAAAACCATGCAATGCACGAGAATAATGCTAGTAAATGAGTAAATTTGACAGTCAAATACCAACTACCGAGTACCCCTTATTAATAATTTGCCTCGTCATCCTACCCCAACACCATTCAAAGCCTTATAGCTTGGGAAAGTACCAACTCGCCTAGCATGGGTTGTGATAATAGTGTTGGCTCTTTTCTTACTAGGTATCCGTTTGGCAAAGATTATTTTTGCCAACTTATTTTATTATTCAACTTAATTTTGCTACTATTTATGAGTCTTATTATAATTTTTGATACTATTCATGAGTCCCACTATACTATTTCAACAAAAAGTTTTCAGTCAGCAAAATAAGTGGATCCCAAACGGACCCTAAAGAAATCGATCATCTTTCTCTCCTTCTCATCGGCCCACCACTTGTTCCAAAGTTTATGAGTTTACCTACCATCTATTATTCCTCAAACTTGATCATCAATTGCAAGTCTGCATTGAAGGAAAAATAAAAATAAAAAATAAAATAAAAACTTGCAACAAGCACATTAGTTCAAATATTTCATTCCAACTTCTTTGCCTAAAATATAGAGGACTAACTTAGATTTTTTTTTTTTTTTTTTTTTTTTTTGGCATTAACCTTAGGTTTACTAAATATGCTAAAAAAAAAAAAAAAAAAAAAAAAAAAAAAAACAATGATGTATTGACCAATATAATACAAATAATGTTATCTTTTTCAATGACAATAAATTCAAACATATGTATTATTGGCTGATGCTGCAATGCAATCACATAATTGAATTTAATTGAAAAATGTAAGATACTATACTGAATAAACTATAGCTAAATTAGTGAAGAGCAAGAAAAACAAAAGAAGGGAAAAAAATCAACAAAATACTGAATATCAAGGTCCTTTGTTGTATTTTTCACAATAAAAAATTGAAAATCAAAAGGATTTTTACACTTTTTTTTGAGAAAATTTTTACAACTTTTTTTTTTGGTTACAAGATAGAAATTCCACTATAGAATAATCTAAGGGTCCGTTTGGTTGGAAGAGTGGAAAAGTGGGAGGATAGAAAAAATTTTATTTTCTCTCCTATTTGTTTGGTTGAGAGTAAAAAAGTGGAGGAATGGAAAAAATGGGTTTGAATAAATTTACTCATATACCCTTATTAAAGAATGATGCCCAATTAAAACAAAAAAGTGACAAATAACCACAAAAAAAGAACAATCTCTCAAATTTATTAAAAAAAAAATCATGTCCAAAAAAAAAAAATCACGTTTTGTAAAAAAAAAAAAAAAAAAAACTCACCCAGTCCATAGAAAATCAAAAGAAAAAAAAAAGAAAGGGAAAAAAAAAGGGAAAGAAAAGGAAACTTTACTTCCAAGAAGGAAAAAAAAAAAAGTTTTCTGCTTAAAAGAAGAAAAAAGGCAGCTTATTTTCTGTCTCTCCTATTTTCTTTCCTCAACCAAATAGTAGAAAATGACACTTTTCACCCTATTTTCCATCCTACTTGTTTTCACCCCAACCAAACATATCCTAAGTGTATATATATGTGCAGCTTCCTCCTGGAAACTTTAACTCCAATCCTTACTCCTCACACCTTATAAGCAACTATACTTGTAGAGTGACTATCGCATTAAATGTATGCAATGGTACAACTTTTAATAAAGTAATTTAAGGCTTATCAATTTTGGAACAATAAGTGTAAGGACACAAAGTTTCAAAAAAAAAAAAGTGTAAGGACACAACATAGTTCATATTTTTTTAAAATTGTTGAAATGGTAAGTTGTGATTAATATGAAAGAGATTTTGCACTAATTCCAATATGCTATCTCAATAAATTATGAAATTTGTTTGGTAAGTAATACTGTTGATTTTGGAAACCCAAATGATATTGATTGAGCCATAGAGGCGTTGTCTCTACCTTTTTGAGGCCCAATACTTTCTCCACCTCAGGTTGTCAAGCGTTAGATTCTTCTCTAGGCTAGACCTGGCAAAATTTGACTCAAATCGATTACTGGACTCAAAAGTGGGCTGACTTGTACCCAAACCTTTTTAAAGTGGGTTTTTTTTTTTTTTAATTTTTTTTTATTTATTTACATCTATCCAATTCAATGGGATAGCATTGGTATATTTTTTCTTTAACAGTTTCATATTTAGTATTTATGGTGATGATGTACCATATTTAAACAAAATTATGGTCCAAAGTTGATGGGTAAGAAATTGTGCAACATTTGGGCCTGACGGATTCGAAATCATGGGCCGACATTAAGCAGGGGCCCAAGGCTTAGCCTCGCTTAAAATGCTTGATACGCACTTTAAAATCCAAGGGAATCCTAGAAAATCAGGAGGTCTGCACAAGTGCAATTCTAGAAGATCCGCCTTAATGAAGAGACTCACTCTACAAGGAAATATTTGCCCATCACGTTTGGGATTTCAGGAAAAAGAGTCCTACAAGGAAAAGACTTCTAGTCCAAGGAGGAAAGACCGACTTTCTTTTACTATAAAAGCTTGAATACTCTCGCAAATCAAGGTACGCAAAAAACACCCTCTCTAGTAGTCTAGAGTTGAGAACAATTCTAACTTGATCGTCGGAGGGTATTTGATCGACACCACACTAGTGCCCACAGCGAGATCACTTTCTTTTTCTTTGCAGGTTGCTACTTGTGGCGAGCGTGGACTGTGCGGCTCACTGGTGATTTCACGGCCTCATATGCAGGTACGGGATACCCAGGGTACTGGTCTCTGACAACGGCAAACAGTTCGACAACAATGCTTTCAGAGACTGCTGCGCAGAGTTAGGGATCAGGAATCATTACTCGTCACCCGCACACCCACAAGCGAACGGGCAGGTTGAGGTCACAAACCGATCCCTACTTAAGATAATCAAGACCCGTCTTGAAGGAGCAAAAGGCATATGGCCAGACGAACTACCCAGTGTCCTATGGGCATACTGGACCACAGCAAGAACACCCATTGGAGAAACACCGTTCCGACTTGCGTATGGGACAGAAGCTGTCATTCCTGCAGAAGTGGGGCTCACCAGCTACCAGGTGGAGAGCTACGACGAAGATGTAAACAAAGAAACTATGCGCCTCCAGCTTGATCTACTGGACGAAGTCAGAACGACGACCGAGCAAAGGCTAGCACGCTATCAGAATCTCATGGCGAGACATTACAACAACAAAGTAAGGCATAGGGACTTCAGGGTTGGGGACCTAGTGCTACGGAAAGTAATGGGTGCCGCCAGAGACTCCTCACAAGGAAAACTCGGCCCCAACTGGGAAGGACCCTACAGGATCATGTCATGGCAAAGGAAGGGCACCTACCACCTCGAGACATTGGATGGACGAAAGCTACAGCACCCATGGAACTCGGAGCATCTTCGGAAATACTACCCATAGAAAGAAGAAGAATATGAGAAAGATTTTCAATTTCCCCTATTTATTTTTCTGTTGACTTTTACTGCGTTTTCTCCAACTTTTGATACAATCTTTTTGTGCCTTTTTAAGCCCAAGGGGGCAGGCACTTGGTTTTATTTATTATTTATTTATTTAAGGATTCACAGACAACTTAATTTTTCGCATGGATATGGATATGCTACAAGGAACATGTCCACAAAGTGGACGGATCACCACGACGGAAAAAGAACTGTCCGCGAAATGGACGGATCACCAAAACGGTGAAAATTTTTTACAAGTCCATAAAATGGACGGTGCTTTTAAAGGTGATATAACCGCCACAAAGTGGACGGATCATCACGACGGAAAAAGAACTATCCGCGAAGTGGACGAATCACCGAAACGGTGAAAATTTTTTACAAGTCCATAAAATGGACGGTGCTTTTAAAGGTGATATAACCGCCACAAAGTGGACGGATCACCACAACGATAAAAGAACTGTCCACAAAGTGGACGGATCACCGAAACGGTGAAAATTTTTTACAAGTCCATAAAATGGACGGTGCTTTTAAAGGTGATATGACCGCCACAAAGTGGATGGATCACCACGACGATAAAAGAACTGCCCAAAAAGTGGACGGACCACCGAAACGGTTAAAATTTTTTACAAGTCGATAAAATGGACGGTCATGTTAAAGGTTAAAACCACCACAAAGTGGACGGATAGTATATCCATGGGTCCAACTTATAGACGGATCCAACTAGAAGTGAGATAACTACCACAAAGTGGACGGATCCCCATGATAGATAGAAGCTTTCAACAAAGTGGACGGATCAAAAAACCAATGCAACCATTTGCGAGTTCATAGATTGGACGGACCCTCCAAAAGGTAAGTTTGTCCAAATTAACAATTCCCATACAGAAAGACGGAGAGAAAAATCCTTACGGATGTAAATGCTCAATCAACAACAAAAATATGCATAAACATATTTTCAAAAAAAAAAAAAAAAAAAACATTGTTCACTATGAAGGCTAATATAAAGCAGAAATAAAAGTTTAAAATGCACATTGACGGATAAGTCTACTGTAAAACTGCTCAAAACATACAAGGAACAAACCGTCCTCAAAATACAAAAAATTACAAGAAATCAATCAACATTCTTAGGGTCGGCATTTGGAACGTCCTTCGGCATGGCTGATTCTCCGTCACCCTGAGCTGTTTCATCTCCAAAGAGGTCCTTCGTATTTTCGGAAGCGACAGGGATAGCAGAAGTCTAGCCTTGGTCGTCAACTTTGATCATTGACACATCCAGCTCGGGATAGACCTTCTTGATCTGACGAAGCGAGTCGTCAAAGCCTTGCAGAAAGGAGTCCGCCAGCTCGCTCAACAAGGAGTCTGAGTCGCGGTACTCCTGGACGGCTACTTCTTTAGCATGACGGATCTCTTCCTTTAGTTCTTGGATCTCCTTCTCCTTCTTCTCCAAGGCCGTCGATGCCTCGTCCGTCTTCTGCTCCAGCTCTTTCCTTGCTTGATCAGAGAGCTCCAGGTTCTTCTTCATATTGGACTTTCATTTATGGAGTTGACCAAGCTCTTCCTCCGTCTGTTCCGCCTTTGCACGCACCCGGTCCAAAGTATTCTCACGATTGAGACATCGATCCATTATTCCCTTCATCATGACCAAGGACTACAAACGAAAAGAGAGCCCGTCACGTAATGTATTAAATAAAAAGGAAAACCAAACATAATTGACGGGCATAACTTACTTGAGCAACAGCAAAGAGGCCCGTCTCTCCCATAGTCTCTGTCGAGTGGTTTCCTAGGTCCTCATAATCTTCCACCGTGATAATAGACGACAGCTTCTCCAATGCAAACTTGGAGTCGTCACGGAGGAGGGGAGGAGGTCTCTCTTGTTTGGTGTCCGGGGCCTTCATAAAACCCTTCCCCGTCCCATGCTTAGCTGGGGTGATGGTCTTGGCACCTTCAGCCATCAAGCCAACAACTGGTTCAAGAGAGATCTTGGGTTGTTTAAACGGACGGTCAGATTTTGATGTTGGCTTCCTCTTCGAGGCTGGAGCCGACCCCTTTGGTACCACCTCGCCGGATTCCTTCTTCTTGACGGCTTGAGATTTAATCAAAGCTCTCCTTTTTGCGTCTTCCATCTCTGCAAATAATGACAGATGAAATTAAGATAAATACAGTTAAATAAATGGGCCAAGTAAAATTGACGGGCTTACGTCTATGAACTCGCTCGTCGTATCTAATGGCCTCTTGAGTGGGCTCAGGACCATCACAGTACCAATGTATGGTCTTTGGGTTCACCAACTTAGCCCAGGTCCTTTCCTCCGGCTTAGTTTTTCTGCAAATCTTTTCAAGGAAACTGAATTCCTCAAGGCTAACTTGCGGGCGCCGTCTACTTGCAGAGAAAGACGATCAAAATATACATATAAAAATGGACGGGTATGAAAGGTATTACGAAAACAGGAGGGGTGCATACACGATTGATTTATCACTCCCCAGGTTGTGTCAACAGGCATGTACTCCGTCTCCCCTGGACGGTTCATCCATCTGTCACCCTCCAGGAAGAAGTAACGACTCTTCCAGTCTCTATTTGAGTCTGGGGTCTCAAAGATCACTTTCAACAAGGGGCTTCGACTAGCAAAACTATACATCCCCCTTGATCTATCAATCTCGTCAGGACGGTAATAGTGAAGAAACTCACGGACCGTCAATCTCCTTTCTCCATCCGACATTGCACCATAGAGAATCTCCATTGCTATGAAGACCCTCCAGGCGTTCGAAGATATCTAGGTGACGGACAATCCCAGATAGTGCAAGAGTTCCCTATGAAGTGTACTGAGCGGGAACCGAAGTCCTGCCTTCAACACCTGCTCGTATACTCCAACACCTTCTACCCCTTCATAGTAACACTTCTCCGACACATAGGGTAGACGAATGAAAATGTTGTCCGGAATTTGGAAGTTGGTTCTAAAAGTGCTGAAATGTCTCTCCCTGATGACGGATTTGAACCTATGCACCGTCCACTCTGGTAACATGATGAACTGCCTTAGTCCATCAGCACCTACAACGGACTCCAGTGCTTGATTCCCGTCGTCATCAGAACCCTCTATTTCAACTATCTCCATATCCTCATTTGTTGAGGATGAAGAGGAGGCAGAAGGACTCCTATCTTTGCCGGGACTCTCTTGGTCTTTATGTCTAGACGGGTATACATCCTCGTATTCCGTCCTGTCACGAACCACCGACTGGTTACTTGACGCACTAGACATTTCCTACAATTGACGATGAAACCTAAGACTGACGGGTTTGAAAGTATTGACGGGTGGTAGTAAGCCTAACAAAAATGCAAGGACGAAAATGTAACTTAACTATGATATTAAAATAAATACTCACCACACTTGGTAGAGGATAGTTGACGGTTGGTGTGATCTGCGGATACTGGTTCTCGACGGAGTGCCCTGACAAGGGTGATGACTTCGCTCTGACAAACAATTTCTAGCTGAAAATAGGAGAAATGGAAGAGTGATGCGCTTTATATATATGGGAGAAGCACGGAAGACGAAGCGACGCTTCAATCCGATACAACGCCCATTCCGAGAGTGACACGTGGCATACCCAATAAATATTGACAACCTGTCAGCACGCATCAGCAGATTGTACCATTTGTGGAACCGTCAACTTTATAAATCTTCAATCGACGGGTTGATCCATCTGGAAACGTCAGTTTCTCAACCGTCATCATTATGAACCTTTAATCGTCATCCCCCAAATTTATCTAACCGTCACACTAATGCTTCGTCCATTAAAAACAATGACGGACCATAAGGTGAAGGGGGCAATTGATGGGTAAGAAATTGTGCAACATTTGGGCCTGACGGATTCGAAATCATGGGCCGACATTAAGTAGGGGCCCAAGGCTTAGCCTCACTTAAAATGCTTGATACGCACGTTTAAAATCCAAGGGAATCCCAGAAAATCAGGAGGTCTGCACAAGGACAATTCTAGAAGATCCGCCTTAATGAAGAGACTCACTCTACAAGGAAATATTTGCCCATCACGTTTGGGATTTCAGGAAAAAGAGTCCTACAAGGAAAAGACTTCTAGTCCAAGGAAGAAAGACCGACTTTCTTCTACTATAAAAGCTTGAATACTCTCGCAAATCAAGGTATGCAAAAAAAACCCTCTCTAGCAGTCTAGAGTTGAGAACAATTCTAACTTGATCGTCGGAGGGTATTTGGTCGACACCACACCGGTGCCCACGGCGAGATCACTTTCTTTTTCTTTGCAGGTTGCTAGTTGCGGCGAGCGTGGACTGTGCGGCTCATCAAAAGTTTTTTTTTTTTTTTTTTTTTTTTTTTTTCATTCTATTATGGTGATGGTAAACAATGAGTTTGGTAAACTTAAGAATTTATGTATTATTAAACTTTTATTTTTGATAAATTTGTTATCTGTTCACTTATTTATATAGAAAGGAAGAAAAAATTGGACTTGAATCCAAAGGAAAATACCCTATACGACCCTAGAATTTTTTTTATCCAAGTTAAAAATGGGTCGACTTGGCCCATTTAAATTATGGGTTGGTTCGGGTAAACTTGTGGGTCAAATGGGTTTACCTGTTATTTTTAATAAAACAAATACCAAACCAAAGGGATAAAAGCAGGACAATTCAAAATTGGCAATTCACATCGCACTCGCATAGTGTGATTTCTTCACACGGTAGCTTATACATCATGCCATTATTATTTTTTTTTTTTTAAGAAAAAAAAAAAAACCTAAACCTTAACGTTTGGAATGTCATTGTCTTTGTCTCTACTTTTTAGTCTCACCTTCAGATCCCATCATCTCAGTTCTCACACATAGTTGCCGCACACTTGACGTGGTCCACAACATTTTGTAGTTTTTTTTTTTTTTTTTTTGTTCTTTTATGGTAATCCAAGTGGAGGAGGGAATAAAAAATAATAAAAATAAAGTAGAGAAAGACAAAAAATAGCACTTGTAAAAGTAATAAAAAAGAACATGTGTATTTGGATCTCACCTTTTAAAAAGTGAATTTGAGGTCACAAGTGATGAGGAGTGTTAAAATTATGAGCTCGAACTATGTTTCAACCACTCCACTTTCCGTTTAAAATCTCATGTGTTAGGTCTCACTTATTAAAAGGGAATTTGAGCACATATTGGTGGGGGACTATTAAAATTATGTGATTTAATGATTAAATTGCTATTTCCCAATAGTTTAAGCATTTAGGAGAATTGGTAGTTTAAGAAATAGGTGAGAACCAATAATATGGTTGTTCTTATGAATAGTTAAAAATGATGATTAGGTTGAAATTCAATGCTGTGGTGTAAAGGATTTGGCATATAGGCTATGAACAAAGAGAATGAGTAAGTTTTGAAATTTCAATGTTTTGCTAAATTTGATTTAATGCTATAATTCGTTAAAAAATTTCTGAAAAAATTGTGATACGAGTCCAAGACTCTATAATTCACATGATGAATACAGTAGGAAAGGAATCTCGAGAAGAGATCAAAAAGGAAACAATATCTTTTGGATAAAAATGTGAGTTTTTTTTTTTTTTTTTTTTTTTTTTTTCCTAATGAATGGATGATTTTATATCAGAAAAACCATATATACAATCAGTTCCACAACAAAGGAACCAAACCAAAACGAGCAGCATACATGCTGCTTAGTGACGGCTCCAGGATTTTTTTCTAAGGGGGTTAATAATGGTGGTGTTAGGAATTTGTCATGGGACGATTAAAAAATAAAATGATTAATATATATATATATATATTTATACAACTTCCATATTATATACAATAATCCAAAATAAATACAATTTAGTATACAATATAGCTATATCGTATAATAGTCTAAAAAATTTATTAGTAGTTTAAAGATTAGTAAGACAACAACCATTAAATGCATAATAACTTTTAATTAAATAAAAATATATGATAAAAAAGAATATATATATATATATATATATGTGGGTCCGAGAGTTCTGCAGTCCGGCCCAAACTCTATCTGGGCCCAGGGCCCGTGCCGAGGAGGTACCTTGCCGAAGACAAATGCTCAGTGGCCGAGGTAGCAAGGGGAACGGCTGAGAACTTACCCTGTCCTCGGCATTCCATAGCTTCAACAGGAAGACCAACACCTTGGTGTAGGCAATCCCCAAACAGCCCCCTCAAAGGGATGTGAACGGAATGGGGCCCATAGGGAAGCAGGGTGTGAACTCGGACCAGGGAAAGTGCGTCCGACCCCCTTCAGTAAATGCACCTGCCAATACCCAGAGCTGGTTAATGAGAAAAGACGTTTGGACGGTGCGAACGTCGATCCATCCAACTAATAGAAAGTTAGACAGGACAGCTGATGGGATGGATACAGAAACAAGCTCCTGCCTGACCTACAAGTGGAGGGTCAGGATCAGCCAAAACGGACTATACAATAAAAAGGAAGGTGCGCCAAAGAGGGGGTTGGGAAAAATGGCCAGAAACCTGAGCCTCCCAGCCCACCTCCAGGAGAAAGACTCCAGGGGTGTAGGAAAACTTAAACTGGTACGAACACCGCGAAAAACCCACCGCCTATCAACCAAGGCCTAGCCTTCCAAACCCACGCTCTACAAATGATATTGTTAGGGGCCTTTTCACGCGCGAACCCGACACTGTTACGGTCCGCCACGAAACGCGTCCTTACAATTGGCGCCGTCTGTGGGAAGGGCTTGTGTGTTGGTATAGGAAGTGGGTCGATAGAGTTTCTTCGATTATCTAACCGTTGGTTATAGAGTTCTAGTATAAAGTTCTGTTAGGAACTACGTTTCTTGATTAGGGGCTTGGTTGGGGAGCCAACTCCCTTAAAGCCAAGGTCCCCTGTAAAGAGTAAACTAGGTACCTCGTAACGTTAACTGTATGGATAAACTCTAGGGGCTTGGCTGAGGAGCTAACTCCCCTAAGGCCAAGATCTCGCACAAGGAGAAAACTAGGTTTTGGACAGAACTAAGGCATTGCATGGTCCTCGGACCCAAGCCTCAAGGGAAACCAACTACCTGGATGTAATGAAAACTAGGTTTTGGACAGAACCAAGGCATTGCATGGTCCTCGGATCCAAGCCTCAGGGGAAACCAACTACCTGGATGTAATGAAAACTAGGTTTTGGACAGAACTAAGGCATTGCATGGTCCTCGGATCCAAGCCTCAGGGGAAACCAACTACCTGGATGTAATGAAAACTAGGTTTTGGACAGAACCAAGGCATTGCATGGTCCTCGGACCCAAGCCTCAGGGGAAACCAACTACCCGGATGTAATGAAAACTAGGTTTTGGACAGAACCAAGGCATTGCATGATCCTCGGACCCAAGCCTCAGGGGAAACCAACTACCCGGATGTAATGAAAACTAGGTTTTGGACAGAACCAAGGCATTGCATGGTCCTCGGACCCAAGCCTCAGGGGAAACCAACTACCCGGATGTAATGAAAACTAGGTTTTGGACAGAACCAAGGCATTGCATGGTCCTCGGACCCAAGCCTCAGGGAAACCAACTACCTGGATGTAATGAAAACTAGGTTTTGGACAGAACCAAGGCATTGCATGGTCCTCGGACCAAGCCTAAGGGGAAACCAACTACCGGATGTAATGAAAACTAGGTTTTGGACAGAACCAAGGCATTGCATAGTCCACCGGACTCAAGCCTCAGGGGAAACCAACTACCTGGATGTAATGAAAACTAGGTTTTGGACAGAACCAAGGCATTGCATAGTCCACCGGACTCAAGCCTCAGGGGAAACCAACTACCTGGATGTAATGAAAACTAGGTTTTGGACAGAACCAAGGCATTACATGGTCCTCGGACTCAAGCCTATGGGGAAACCAACTACTTGAATGAAGAAAACCAGGCACTAAGCAGGTTTTAGCTATTATGCGTAACGTCAAAAATGGTGCTTATATCTTCGTGAGACGAAGGTTAGGAGTAAATCTAAGGCCTCTGTGGGCGCAAGTAAATTAGGGTTCGGGGAACATGATGATAAATGTATTACATACATAGCTATCTGTACATAGTAAAATAAATCAGCGCAGAGTTCGTAGGCAAATAGTGCGCATCAACGAGGGCGGTTAACGATGTAATCAGAGGGAACAAGGAAAAACAAAATTTCATATATACATGTTCAAATGCTTGTAAACCGTCAATAAATTAGGAAGTTTGTGAAAGGAAAAGGAACAAGTTAATCGTTCAAATAGAAGTGAATACAAAAAGCCCAACGAAGGTTTCTACTTCTCTGCTTTTTTGTCGGTAACATTTTTGGAGATAGGAGCAGATTCAACTTCGGTGCCTGGAAGGATGGTCCCTTCTGGGGAAGGCTGAACAGGAGCAGCACTGGTACTCTGGGGAACCACAGCAAGGGAAGTGGCCTGTGGCGGCTCCGCAAGTGTGGTGGGTTCCTCTGTATTAGGCACCTGAATGCCAACCACGGGCTCAGCAACCTCTTTAGGTACCTCAGAATCTGGGTGCTGGGATATCACTGTCACATCCTGAAGTTCTCTTTCTTTGGGTGCCTTGCTAGAAGAACCGCTGGCCTGCAAGTCTTCCAGCGGGGGGATCTCTTCCTCGGGTTGATCACGCGTAGCCATGGGGCTGGTCGAAGTGGCCTCACAGATGGCCGCCGGGTAGAATATGCTCTCCGCCTTCCACAAATCAGACAAGGCATCCACTCCAGCTCGCTTCAATGCTTCCTCCCAAACCTGGTAGCAATAAAACCTACACACACCAGGGATCTGCGCCTTAAGGGTGGCCTGGGTTTCGGCTACTCTCATGTTGTAACCATCGTCCTCGGCCGTATTCTTGGCAGCCTCCGCCTCATTCCTGGCAAACTCGGCCTCTTGCTTTGCCCTTACGGCTTCATCACGGGCATACTCTGCCACTCCTTTCTCGTGCAGAGCCGTGGCCAGCTGCTTATTTAAATCCTCGATCAGAGTTTTGGCTATTTGCAGCTGGTCCTCGGCTTCAATTGCGCGCTTGGTTTGGTCCTTGGCCTGTTTTTGGGCGCTAGCAAGGCCCGCCGAGACGTTATTCCTCTCGCGAGTAGTCATCGTTAAGTCATCCTTGACTTTGGCAAGTTCCTTCTCAGAAGCTTCGAGAGTCTTTGAGGCCGTTATGCGCCTCTTGCGTTCGTTCTCGGCCACCTTACTCCTCTCATGCACTTCGTCCTCCATCCTATAGGTTGCCTGGAGAGCCTGTCAAGAAATATGAACGTGTAGTAAGTGACAAACTGGTGATGAGAATTAGTAAAGTGTTAGGTTCCAAGAAATCTTACCATGCCCAAGTATCTCTTAGTACTGAGAAAAACCTCTTGCATCCTCATTCTCTTCAGCTCTTCCATGTCATTAGGGAGTAACATGGTTCTCCCTAATGCGTCTGCCACGTATCCACCCTCGCCGTCTCCAAGGTCCCTCAGAGAAGCAGTTTCCAGTAATGGACCCCCGTGAAGCATTGGGGCAGGAAGCTAGGCGCTCGGTAGGGATTGGGAATCAATTCCTTTTCCTTTTCCTTGAGAGGTTTGAACTGCGGGTCCTTTGCCTCTGCCTTGGGGTCTGATCTTCAGTTGCTTTGTGGGCGGAGTCTCATCCTTCTCCTTAGAAGGGTGGGATTTTCTCTCATCCACGATGTCCTTGCCCTTGGGGCTCCTCTTTCTCTTGGAATCAGCACCTTCAGGTCGAGGAGACCGAGCTAGTTGGGAGGAGGTGGGAGATTCGTAACGGGTGGATTGTGGTTGGGACTTGGTGGAAGACGACCTGGTTTGGATTGTGAGGGGCCGAGCTGGAGGGGGAGGAGCATTGGATTGTGGTGCCTCCTGGGTGTCCGTCCCTAGTTGGTCCTCGAGGAGTTGGAGAAGGGGGGTTAAAGGTATTCTTTTGACTCCCATCTCGGCTTGAGAAGAGGTGCCTATTAATGATAATTTCGCCTCGGACAAGGCTGGGTCACCTAGGTCACCCGGAGGGTCCTCGGATTGGTAGACTAAGTCAAATACCCCGAACCCTTCCTCCGGCTGATCTGGCTCACCCTCGTCCTTTGCTGCTTGATGAGACGAAGAGGGGCCCGCCAAGGGGATGTTCTTGGGGACAGCTGGCTCCTGCGAGATCAAAAACCCTTTCTCTACCACTGTAATCTTTGGAAGCCAAGGACGGCGGGCACTGATCACGTGCTTCGCGTCCCCGAACGACTTCTGAACCGGAGGGTACCCTAGTATTTTGTGAGCTGCACGAACTTGGCCATCACTGTCATTCACAAAAACTGCCGCTTGTAAAACGGTTTCCAAGTCTGCCCGGTTGACTAAATGAAAATGCCGTTTATAGGCGCGTTCATCTACAAAAGCAACAAACATATATGCGTAATTAGTTATCAAAGGAAGTTAGGTTAGAACGATTTAAAGGGTTATCCCTCTGCCATTCCTAATACCCCACCTGGTTCTCCTTCTACTACGGGGCATGGATCGCCATCATGCCACTCCCCAGAGACGATAAGAAAATCCTTGTTCAGTCCCTTGTTGGAATCAGGGAGGCACTGGATCAACCGAATCCTATCATCCCTCGACCTCATGTAGTAGGTCTTTCCTTTCAATTTTTGGAGGTTATAGCACCAGTTTACATCATGGTGGGTCAGTCTTAAACCCATCTTCTCGTTTAAAGCGTCCACACAACCCAAAATCCTAAGAACGTTGCCGGCGCACTGGGTAGGGGCTAGACGGAAATGCCTGAGGTAACCCCTTGTCACTGGTCCCATAGGGATTCTCATACCTCCCTCCACAAAGGCGAGGACGGGAATTACAACCGCGCCCGTTCCCCTCTTAATGTGCCATTCCCCCATCTTACAGTGTTCCAGACTTACGTTGGGGGGAATCCTATAATCAACGATGAACTTATTCATCGCCTCTTCAGTATCGACCAACTTCCTCAATCTCAATTTAGCCGCCTTCGCCATTCACTAAAACAAACCTAACCCGCGACGGAAAAGAAAGGGAGCCAAAGAGAAATAAATCCAGAAAAGAAAAAACGTGAGTTAATAGAGGTAGGGAACTTACATAAAAAGAGAATTACGCTTCGGATGGGCTATATGTGCTTGAGATAGACTTGAATTTGGGCGGAAGTTCGGATGAACCCTGGATACACGCACTAAAACTCTTAAGTATAGAACTGGAGAGACGGATCCATCTCCAAAAAATCTTTTATACTTTCTAGGGTAAACAGCGCGCCCCTTTTTCCCGCCCAAAGAGGCCAGGAGATCACCACCGTTCGATTCCCATCACACCGTTGAACGTGGGAAGCACCAAGCCGCCCGTATTTAATGAGGCCACGTTTCGCCTTCCAACGGCTCTAGGAACGTGCCTTGGGCAGGTGAAAAACCTCGGGAATCGCTAGATGACAAGGATTGATAGGCATTGGCAGATCCATGATGTCATCAAAACCCTCCTATCCGTCCGAGGGGACGGATAGCAGGATTTTGAGGGGCTATTGTGGGTCCGAGAGTTCTGCAGTCCGACCCAAACTCTATCTGGGCCCAGGGCCCGTGCCGAGGAGGTACCTTGCCGAAGACAAATGCTCAGTGGCCGAGGTAGCAAGGGGAACGGCTGAGAACTTACCCTGTCCTCGGCATTCCATAGCTTCAACAGGAAGACCAACACCTTGGTGTAGGCAATCCCCAAACAGCCCCCTCAAAGGGATGTGAACGGAATGGGGCCCATAGGGAAGCAGGGTGTGAACTCGGACCAGGGAAAGTGCGTCCGACCCCCTTCAGTAAATGCACCTGCCAATACCCAGAGCTGGTTAATGAGAAAAGACGTTTGGACGGTGCGAACGTCGATCCATGCAACTAATAGAAAGTTAGACAGGACAGCTGATGGGATGGATACAGAAACAAGCTCCTGCCTGACCTACAAGTGGAGGGTCAGGATCAGCCAAAACGGACTATATAATAAAAAGGAAGGTGCGCCAAAGAGGGGGTTGGGAAAAATGGCCAGAAACCTGAGCCTCCCAGCCCACCTCCAGGAGAAAGACTCCAGGGGTGTAGGAAAACTTAAACTGGTACGAACACCGCGAAAAACCCACCGCCTATCAACCAAGGCCTAGCCTTCCAAACCTACGCTCTACAAATGATATTGTTAGGGGCCTTTTCACGTGCGAACCCGACACTGTTACGGTCCGCCACGAAACGCGTCCTTACAATATATATATTTGGATACAGAATAGAATCTCTACTCTAATTTAATGTAAGTGTATATGCGTATGGATAAAGAAGAATAATAACAAACCTAGGAGTAGGACTAGGAGTATGTGAAACTAAGAAAAAAAAAACTGATATAAATTTTTACTTTTGAAGTGTATGACTTTTTAATCATACATGTGGTCACTCTCTTGGAATTGGAGCAAACAGAGATAAAGTTAAGAAAACTACTTGATCAAACAAAGATAAAAGCTAAGAAAACAGAGAACGGAGAAAGAGAGATAGAGAAAATGAGGAAATAATCATAGATATAAATATAGATATGATGGTTGGAATGATAGTGTAATTTTTTGCTGATGAGGAAGAAAAGTACAAGGAAAAACAGCTTCATTTTGCTATCAATGGAAAAGTAAGCCAAAGTCCTAGATAGGATGTTTATTTATTTATTTATTTTTTAACGAATAAGCAAAATTTTGAAACATTTTTTATTATAAAATTAAATATTTTAAGAGTAGTGTTATTGACACAACACTTACACAAAAATTTCACAACAAAATATAGGTGACAAGTTTTTAAAGGTAGGTAAAAAAAAAAAAAGTAATATATCAGCAAAAAAAGAAAGGTAAAAAAATGATGTCAGTTGTGGGTCAAAGTAAAAACTAGTTACAACTTGTCACTTAACCTCAATTATGAAATTAATTATTGTGAAAATATTGTGAAAGTTGTATTAAAATGATTATAATTAAGTTTATTTTAGCTGAATTGAATCAAAATTTAAGGTGTGGGTGAGTTCAAATATTTATTTTAGGGGAGTCAAAACAATTTTTATTTATTTTTTTTAATTTTATATATATTAAAAAAAAAAAAAAAATTGCCAGGCCAGGGGGTTCATTTGAACCCCCTGGCCAGCACGTAACGCCGCCCCTGAATTGCTGCTCAGTGCAGACCACTCTTAAAGCCCAGCCTCTGTCAATCACCAAAGAATTACAAAAAGGAATCCTTTGCCAACTACACAGCATCCTGTTAATTGTTATGGAAGGATGTTAGAAGAAAAACGACAAGTCGTATAAGTGTGTTTCTTTGTTTACGACATGTCAACTATGCTGTGTTGGTTGTTGTTCATAACAATTGATTATAAAGCTACAAGTCGTGTATAGTCTCAGTTGTAATTTCTTGTGCTCCGTTTGTTATGTTAATGGCCTCGTGTTATCCCTTGATTGGTTACGAAGGTAAGTAAAGTTAGTTATCAGTTAAAATTCTGTTAGCACAGTAACCATCAACGGCTACTGGCAGTTAGCCTGTTAGTTACAAAACAGAGTGCCTTTGTACAATTTAATTAATCAAAAACAATACACAATAATTCATTCATTCTCTCAATTTTTGTTCTCCAACAAACTTTTTGGTTTTGTTTTTAATAAAGGAAGCGATTATCAAGAACCATATCATTATTTGTCTAGTCAATGGTAGTTAATAGTTAATACAACAAATTTACACTGAGAAAAGAATCACAGTACTAAGTTGGTCTCTTAGAACCTGCAAATGCTACACAAAATCCTTTGATATCACAGAAAACCCATCCAATATTGATTTTCTTCTTTTAATTTTTATATATTGCTTTTGTTTATCTTTGAGTTCGTCCAATTTTGTCGTTTGATCCTCAATCTCCTTCTGAGAAGGGTCTTGTCACTTAGCAATACATGCTCAACACGAAAGTGTTGTTGTGCAAGTTCGTGCAAATGATAAAGGGCAAATTGAATATTGAACTCGGCATGCTGCACAAGCTTCAAGTTCTTCCACCAATTGAAAAATAAGTTCCAAGTGATGTCCTAAACCTTTGTGTTGCACACTTGCATATGTTTTTTATTTTTTTTACTTTATGGTACACACTTGCACATGTTGTGTGCGACTCCACAAAATTTTTCAAGTTTTATCGATGTCTTCTTTAATCTATATTGCATAAACTTCACTAAAAAAAATGAAGTAAAAATTCTCTATTTATAAAAATACATATTAAATTTGACAAAGTTTATTTTTAAATAAAATATGTATAATATATTTTTAGTGAAAATATTGTTCCACAATAAGATATTATTGTATTTACAAAACTCTTATTTTTTTTTTTTAATTTTAATTATTTGAGCTGAACAAATATCGTCCCACACCACACATATCATGATTATGACTTTCATAACAAAATTTTAAATACTGGTTATTATTTTGTTAGCACTAAAGCTAGATAGATTTTTCTTTTTTTAAAAAGATAAAATTTATTTATTATTTAGCTTGTATATTTTGGTATTTTTCATTTCTTGATACTTTTATTTGTACTAAAAGGAAGATAAAAAAAAAAAAAATACTCAAGTTTTTATTATATATATATATATATAACCAAAGTCTCTAAAGCTCTCACAATTTTCCACGTCAGCACAATATTTAAATAAAATTATTATTTTATTAATTTTTTTTTTTTTTTTGTTTAGTTCAAACTTAACAAGAAGTAAAAATCTATCTTTCTAACAAGTTCAACATAAACTTAAACTCATCATTATCATTTTTTTTAAACAAAATTATTTTTGTTTAATCAAAACTTAATAAGGAGTGAAACTTTACCTCTCTAACAAATCCAACTTAAACTCAAACTCAAACGTTGATAATCTATATAAAAACAAAAATTATTATAGGACTCAAAAAAAGAAAAAAAAGAAAGAAAAAAAAGAAGAAGAGAGACTCACATTGAAAAAAAAAAAAAAAAAAATTTACTCACGTTAGATTAAAAAAAAAGAGAGAAAGAGAGAGAGACTCCTCTTAGGACTCTCTCTCACCTCCTCAAAGTCCTGATAATTGCCACCTCAAAACCCTAAACTTAACTTAACTTTAGGATTAAAAAAAAGAAAAAGAAGAGAGAGAGAGACTCATGTAACCCCAAAAGAAAAGTTAGGATTAAGAAAAAAGAGAGAGAAGGACTACTATTAGGAGTCTCTTTTCCCTCCTCAAAACCTTAGCAATTACCATCTCAAAACCCTAAACCAAACTTCAATTTAGGATTAAAAAAAAAAGAAATAGAAAAAAGAGAGACTAACGTAAAAATTAAAAAAACAAAAACGCAAGCAATCTGATTCAAATTTCTTCTTTCATTAATGAATTTTATGTTGAATTTTTTTATATTGTTATTAATAATAAAATTTCAATTCAACATATGTGGATATTTGTTCATATTATCATTAATGAATTTTATCTTTTATGTCAAATTTTTTATTTGCTTTCATATGTGCCTAAGATTTTTTTTTAAAAAAATTTTATTTTATTCTTTTGTTATGTTTAGAATTGATTTTCTTTTGAGTATTTGGGTAAACCTCGATATTTATATTGACATTGTTTTCGTGGGTTTGGTTTTTGGGTTGAAATTTTTACTAATTATTTTTTTTTATTGTACATGACAAAGAAAATATTTCTATTTTTTTGAAGAAAAATCAAAGTTGCAACCTATGTCTTTCAGCTTAGGGAACAATAAATTTTTATTTGGTATGTTATACATAAATTTCTTGATTTTGGTTTGGTTTTGAAGTAGAATTTGGGGATTCTATAAATTTTGAAATTTTAAGCCTTGGTAATTTTGGTATTTGCGTCTTAGTAGGTTGATGTGGGGATACAATCTATTTGTCCGCTTTGGGGATTTTCACCTCACCTCAGGCCAAGGGCTTGCCTTGTAGCCGATATTGGATTTTGGCTTGACACCCGCACGGCTTTGTCCTCTTAGCGAATGTGGGCATGCTCATTATGCAAGAGTCCCACATCGCTTAGAGGAGCGCTCCCCCCATGCCATATAAGCTTGCGCTGAAGGCAATAGGGTACCACTACTCCACAAATCCCCAAAGCGGACAAATAGATTGTATCCCTACAAAAAGGAGCTTTTGAGGGCAGTGCCCATCTCCAGTTATTGTCCGCTTTGGGGGATTTTCGGGATTTTCACCTCAGGCACTTTTGGCCGATATTGGCTTGACACCCCGCACGGTTTTGTTGCCTCTCCGGAGAGCAAGGCACGCCTCTACCACTACTCCGCATGTGTTGTAGTGGTACCCAATTGCCTTAAGCGCAAGCTTATAAGGCATAGGGGGAGCGCGCCTCTCTGCGATGTGGGACTCTTACGTAATGAGCATGCCCACACTCGCTAAGAGGACAAAGCCATTCGGGTGTCAAGCCAAAATCCAATATCGGCTACAAGGCAAGCCCTTGGCCTGAGGTGTGGTGAAATTTCCAAAAGCGGACAAATAGATTGTATCCCCACAAAAAGGCGCTTTTGAGGGCAGTGCCCATCTCCAGTTATTGTCCGCTTTGGGTGATTTTCGGGATTTTCACCTCAGGCACTTTTGGCCGATATTGTCTTGACACCCCGCACGGTTCTGTTGCCTCTCCGGAGAGCAAGGCATGTGTCTACCACTACTCCGCATGTGTTGTAGTGGTACCCTATTGCCTTCAGTGCAAGCTTATAGGGCATAGGGGGAACGCTCCTCTATGCGATGTGGGACTTTTGCATAATGAGCATGCCCACACTCGCTAAGAGGACAAAGCCGTGCGGGTGTCAAGCCAAAATCCAATATCGACTACAAGGCAAGCCCTTGGCCTGAGGTGAGGTGAAAATCCCCAAAGCGGACAAATAGATTGTATCCCTAAAAAAAGGCGCTTTTTAGGGCAGTGCCCATCTCTAGTTATTGTCCGCTTTGGGTGATTTTCGGGATTTTCACCTCAGGCACTTTTGGCCGATATTGGCTTGACACCCCGCACGGTTCTGTTGCCTCTCAGGAGAGCAAGGCACGCGTCTACCACTACTCCGCATGTGTTGTAGTGGTACCCTATTGCCTTCAGCGCAAGCTTATAAGGCATAGGGGGAGCGCTCCTCTCTGCGATGTGGGACTCTTGCGTAATGAGCATGCCCACACTCGCTAAGAGGACAAAGCCGTGCGGGTGTCAAGCCAAAATCCAATATCGGCTACAAGGCAAGCCCTTGGCTTGAGGTGAGGTGAAATTCCCCAAAGCGGACAAATAGATTGTATCCCCACAAAAAGGCGCTTTTGAGGGCAGTACCGATCTCTAGTTATTGTCCGCTTTGGGGGATTTCCTGGACTTTCACCTCAGGCACTTTTGGCCGATATTGGCTTAAAACACTTGACACCCCGCACGGTTTTGTTGCCTCTCCGGAGAGCAAGGCACGCCTTTACCACTACTCCGCATGTGTTGTAGTGGAAGCCTATTGCCTTCAGTGCAAGCATATAGGGCATAGGGAGAGCGCTCCTCTATGCGATGTGGGACTTTTGTATAATGAGCATGCCCACACTCACTAAGAGAACAAAGCTGTGAGGGTGTCAAGCCAAAATCCAATATCGACTACAAGGTGAGCCCTTGGCCTGAGGTGAGGTGAAAATCCCCAAAGCAGACAAATAGATTATATCCCTAAAAAAAGGCGCTTTTTAGGGCAGTGCCCATCTCCAGTTATTGTCCTCTTTGGGTGATTTTCGGGATTTTCACCTCAGGCACTTTTGGCCGATATTGGCTTGACACCCCGCACGGTTCTGTTGCCTCTTCGGAGAGCAAGGCACGCGTCTACCACTACTCCGCATGTGTTGTAGTGGTACCCTATTGCCTTTAGTGCAAGCTTATAAGGCATAGGGGGAGCGCTCCTCTCTGCGATGTGGGACTCTTGCGTAATGAGCATGCCCACACTCGCTAAGAGGACAAAGCCGTGCGGGTGTCAAGCCAAAATCCAATATCGGCTACAAGGCAAGCCCTTGGCCTGTGGTGAGGTGAAATTCCCCAAAGCGGACAAATAGATTGTATCCCCACAAAAAGGCGCTTTTGAGGGCAGTACCGATCGCTAGTTATTGTCCGTTTTGGGGGATTTTCGGGATTTTCGCCACGGGCACTTTTGGCCGATATTGGCTTGACACCCTTGACACCCCGCACGGTTTTGTTGCCTCTCCGGAGAGAAAGGCACGCCTCTACCACTACTCCGCATGTGTTGTAGTGGTACCCTATTGCCTCCAGCGCAAGCTTATAAGGCATAGGGGGAGCGCTCCTCCAAGCGAAGTGGGATTCTTGCGTAATGAGCATGCCCACATTCGCTAAGAGGACAAAGCCGTGCGGGTGTCAAGCGAAAATCCAATATCGGCTACAAGGCAAGACCTTGGCCTGAGGTGTGGTGAAATTCCCCAAAGCGGAGAAATAGATTGTATCCCTACAAAAAGGCGCTTTTGAGGGCTGTGCCCATCTCCAGTTATTTTCTGCTTTTTGGGATTTTCGGGATTTTCACCTCAGGCACTTTTTGCCGATATTGGCTTGACACCCATGACACCCCGCACGGTTTTGTTGACTCTCCGGAGAGCAAGGCACGCCTCTACCACTACTCCGTATGTGTTGTAGTGGCAACCTATTGCCTTCTGCGCAAGCTTATAATGCATAGAAGGAGCGCTCCTCTAAGCGATGTGGGACTCTTGCTTAATGAGCATGCCCACACTCGCTTAGAGGACAAATCCGTGCGGATGTCAAGCCAAAATCCAATATCGGCTACAAGGCAAGCCCTTGGCCTGAGGTGAGGTGAAAATCCCAAAAGCGGACAAATAGATTGTATCCCTAAAAAAAGGCGCTTTTTAGGGCAGTGCCTATCTCCAGTTATTGTACGCTTCGGGTGATTTTCGGGATTTTCACCTCAGGCACTTTTGGCCGATATTGGCTTGACACCTCGCACGGTTCTGTTGCCTCTCAGGAAAGCAAGGCACGCGCCTACCACTACTCCGCATGTGTTGTAGTGGTACCCTATTGCCTTCAGTGCAAGCTTATAGGGCATAGGGGGAGCGCTCCTCTATGCGATGTGGGACTTTTGCATAATGAGCATGCCCACACTCGCTAAGAGGACAAAGCCGTGCGGGTGTCAAGCCAAAATCCAATATCGACTACAAGGCAAGCCCTTGGCCTGAGGTGAGGTGAAAATCCCCAAAGCGGACAAATAGATTGTATCCCTAAAAAAAGGCGCTTTTTAGGGCAGTGCCCATCTCTAGTTATTGTCCGCTTTGGGTGATTTTCGGGATTTTCACCTCAGGCACTTTTGGCCGATATTGGCTTGACACCCCGCACGGTTCTGTTGCCTCTCAGGAGAGCAAGGCACGCGTCTACCACTACTCCGCATGTGTTGTAGTGGTACCCTATTGCCTTCAGCGCAAGCTTATAAGGCATAGGGGGAGCGCTCCTCTCTGCGATGTGGGACTCTTGCGTAGTGAGCATGCCCACACTCGCTAAGAGGACAAAGCCGTGCGGGTGTCAAGCCAAAATCCAATATCGGCTACAAGACAAGCCCTTGGCTTGAGGTGAGGTGAAATTCCCCAAAGCGGACAAATAGATTGTATCCCCACAAAAAGGCGGTTTTGAGGGCAGTACCGATCTCTAGTTATTGTCCGCTTTGGGGGATTTCCTGGACTTTCACCTCAGGCACTTTTGGCCGATATTGGCTTAAAACACTTGACACCCCGCACGGTTTTGTTGCCTCTCTGGAGAGCAAGGCACGCCTTTACCACTACTCCGCATGTGTTGTAGTGGAAGCCTATTGCCTTCAGTGCAAGCATATAGGGCATAGGGAGAGCGCTCCTCTATGCGATGTGGGACTTTTGTATAATGAGCATGCCCACAGTCGCTAAGAGAACAAAGCTGTGAGGGTGTCAAGCCAAAATCCAATATCGACTACAAGGTGAGCCCTTGGCCTGAGGTGAGGTGAATATCCCCAAAGCAGACAAATAAACTATATCCCTAAAAAAAGGCGCTTTTTAGGGCAGTGCCCATCTCCAGTTATTTTCTGCTTTTTGGGATTTTCGGGATTTTCACCTCAGGCACTTTTGGCCGATATTGGCTTGACACCCCGCACGGTTCTGTTGCCTCTTCGGAGAGGAAGGCACGCGTCTACCACTACTCCGCATGTGTTGTAGTGGTACCCTATTGCCTTTAGTGCAAGCTTATAAGGCATAGGGGGAGCGCTCCTCTCTGCGATGTGGGACTCTTGCGTAATGAGCATGCCCACACTCGCTAAGAGGACAAAGCCGTGCGGGTGTCAAGCCAAAATCCAATATCGGCTACAAGGCAAGCCCTTGGCCTGAGGTGAGGTGAAATTCCCCAAAGCGGAAAAATAGATTGTATCCCCACAAAAAGGCGCTTTTGAGGGCAGTACCGATCGCTAGTTATTGTCCGTTTTGGGGGATTTTCGGGATTTTCACCACGGGCACTTTTGGCCGATATTGGCTTGACACCCTTGACACCCCGCACGGTTTTGTTGCCTCTCCGGAGAGAAAGGCACGCCTCTACCACTACTCCGCATGTGTTGTAGTGGTACCCTATTGCCTCCAGCGCAAGCTTATAAGGCATAGGGGGAGCGCTCCTCCAAGCGAAGTGGGATTCTTGCGTAATGAGCATGCCCACATTTGCTAAGAGGACAAAGCCGTGCGGGTGTCAAGCGAAAATCCAATATCGGCTACAAGGCAAGCCCTTGGCCTGAGGTGTGGTGAAATTCCCCAAAGCGGAGAAATAGATTGTATCCCTACAAAAAGGCGCTTTTGAGGGCTGTGCCCATCTCCAGTTATTTTCTGCTTTTTGGGATTTTCGGGATTTTCACCTCAGGCACTTTTTGCCGATATTGGCTTGACACCCATGACACCCCGCACGGTTTTGTTGACTCTCCGGAGAGCAAGGCACGCCTCTACCACTACTCCGCATGTGTTGTAGTGGCAACTTATTGCCTTCTGCGCAAGCTTATAATGCATAGAAGGAGCGCTCCTCTAAGCGATGTGGGAATCTTGCTTAATGAGCATGCCCACACTCGCTTAGAGGACAAATCCGTGCGGATGTCAAGCCAAAATCCAATATCGGCTACAAGGCAAGCCCTTGGCCTGAGGTGAGGTGAAAATCCCAAAAGCGGACAAATAGATTGTATACCTACAAAAAGGCACTTTTGAGGGCAGTGCCCATCTCAAGTTATTGTCCGCTTTGGAGGATTTTCGGGATTTTCACCTCAGGCACTTTTGGCCGATATTGCCTTGACACCCTCAACACCCCGCACGGTTTTGTTGGCTCTCCGAAGAGCAAGGCACGCCTCTACCACTACACTGCATTTGTAGTAGTGGTACCCTATTGCCTCCAACGCAAGCTTATAAGGCATAGGGGGAGCGCTCCTCTAAGCGATGTGGGACTATCGCTTAACGGGCATGCCCACAATCGCTAAGAGGAAAAAGCCTTGCGGGTGTCAAGCCAAAATCCAATATCGGCTACAAGGAAAGCCCTTGGCCTAAGGTGAGGTGAAAATCCCAAAGCGGACAAATAGATTGTATTCTCACAAAAAGGCGCTTTTGAGGGCAGTGCCTATCTCCTGGTATTGTCCGCTTTGGGGATTTTCGGGATTTTCAACTCAGACACTTTTGGCCGATATTGGGTTGACACCCCGCACGGTTTTGTTGCCTCTCCGGAGAGCAAGGCACGCCTCTACCACTACTCCGCATGTGTTGTAGTGGTACCCTATTGCCTTCAGTGCGAGCTTATAGGGCATAGGGGGAGCGCTCCTCTATGCGATGTGGGACTTTTGCATAATGAGCATGCCCACACTCGCTAAGAGGACAAAGCCGTGCGGGTGTCAAGCCAAAATCCAATATCGGCTATAAGGCCCGAGGTGAGGTGAAAATCCCCAAAGCGGACAAATAGATTGTATCACAAAAAAAAGGCCTTTTTAGGGCAGTGCCCATCTCCAGTTATTGTCCGCTTTGGGTGATTTTCGGGATTTTCACCTCAGGCACTTTTGGCCGATATTGGCTTGACACCCCGCACGGTTCTGTTGCCTCTCTGGAGAGCAAGGCACGCGTCTACCACTACTCCGCATGTGTTGTAGTGGTACCCTATTGCCTTCAGCGCAAGCTTATAAGGCATAGGGGGAGCGCTCCTCTATGCGATGTGGGACTTTTGCATAATGAGCATGCCCACACTCGCTAAGAGGACAAAGCCGTGCGGGTGTCAAGCGAAAATCCAATATCGACTACAAGGCGAGCCCTTGGCCTGAGGTGAGGTGAAATTCCCTAAAGCGGACAAATAGATTATATCCCCTCAAAAAGGCGCTTTTGAGGGCAGTACCGATCTCTAGTTATTTTCTGCTTTTTGGGATTTTCGGGATTTTCACCTCAGGCACTATTTGCCGATATTGGCTTGACACCCATGACACCCCGCACGGTTTTGTTGCCTCTCCGGAGAGCAAGGCACGCCTCTACCACTACTCCGCATGTGTTGTAGTGGTAACCTATTGCCTTCTGCGCAAGCTTATAATGCATAGGGGGAGCGCTCCTCTAAGCGATGTGGGACTCTTGCTTAATGAGCATGCCCACACTCGCTTAGAGGACAAAGCCGTGCGGATGTCAAGCAAAAACCTAATATCGGCTACAAGGCAAGCCCTTGGCCTGAGGTGAGGTGAAAATCCCAAAAGCGGACAAATAGATTGTATCCCTGCAAAAAGGTGCTTTTGAGGGCAGTGCCCATCTCCAGTTATTGTCCGCTTTGGGGGATTTTCGGGATTTTCACCTCTGGCACATTCAGCCGATATTGCCTTGACACCCTTAACACCCCCACGGTTTGTTGCCTCTCCGGAGAGCAAGGCACGCCTCTACCACTACACCGCATTTGTAGTAGTGGTACCCTATTGCCTCCAGCGCAAGCTTATAAGGCATTGGGGGAACGCTCCTCTAAGCAATGTGGGACTCTTGCTTAATGAGCATGCCCACAATCTCTAAGAGGAAAAAGCTGTGCGGGTGTCAAGCCAAAATCCAATATCGGCTACAAGGCAAGCCCTTGGCCTAAGGTGAGGTGAAAATCCCAAAGCGGACAAATAGATTTTATTCTCACAAAAAGGTGGTTTTGAGGGCAGTTCCTATCTCCAGGTATTGTCCGCTTTGGGGGATTTTCGCTATTTTCACCTCAGACACTTTTCGCCGATATTGGCTTGACACGCCGCACGGTTTTGTTGCCTCTCCGGAGAGCAAGGCACGCCTCTACCACTACTCCGCATGTGTTGTAGTGGTACCCTATTGCCTTCTGTGCAAGCTTATAGGGCATAGGAGGAGCGCTCCTCTATGCGATGTGGGACTTTTGCATAATGAGCATGCCCACACTCGCTAAGAGGACAAAGCCGTGCGGGTGTCAAGCCAAAATCAAATATCGGCTACAAGGCAAGCCCTTGGCCTGAGGTGAGGTGAAAATCCCTAAAGCGGAAAAATAGATTGTATCCCTAAAAAAAGGCGCTTTTTAGGGCAGTGCCAATCTCCAGCTATTGTCCACTTTGGGTGATTTTCGGGATTTTCACCTGAGGCACTTTTGGCCGATATTGGCTTGACACCTCGCACGATTTTGTTGCCTCTCCGGAGAGCAAGGCACGCGTCTACCACTACTCCGCATGTGTTGTAGTGGTACCCTATTGCCTTCAGCGCAAGCTTATAAGGCATAGGAGGAGCGCTCCTCTCTGCGATGTGGGACTCTTGCGTAATGAGCATGCCCACACTCGCTAAGAGGACAAAGCCGTGCGGGTGTCAAGCCAAAATCCAATATCGGCTACAATGCAAGCCCTTGGCCTGAGGTGAGGTGAAATTCCCCAAAGCGGACAAATAGATTGTATCCCCACAAAAAGGCGCTTTTGAGGGCAGTACCCATCTCTAGTTATTGTCCGCTTTTCGGGATTTTCGAGATTTTCATCTCAGGCACTTTTGGCAGATATTTGCTTAACACCCTTGACACCCCGCACGATTTTGTTGCCTCTCCGGAGTGCAAGGCACGCCTCTACCAGTACTCCGTATGTGTTGTAGTGGTACCCTATTGCCTTCAGCGCAAGCTTATAAGGCATAAGGGGGAGCGCTACTCTAAGCGATGTGGGACTCTTGCGTAATGAGCATTCCCACACTCGCTAAGAGGAAAAAGCCGTGCGGGTCTCAATCCAAAATCCAATATCGGCTACAAGGCAAGCCCTTGGCCTGAGGTGAGGTGAAATTCCCCAAAGCGGACAAATAGATTGTGTCCCCCCAAAAAGGCGCTTTTGAGGGCATTGCCCATCTCCAGTTATTGTCCGCTTTGGGGCATTTACTGGATTTTCACCTCAGGCACTTTTGGCCAGTATTGGCTTGACACCCTTGAAACCCCGCACGGTTTTGTTGCCTCTTCGGAGAGCAAGGCACGCCTCTACTACTACTCCGCATGTGTTGTGGTGGTACCCTATTGCCCTCAGTGCAAGCTTATAGGGCATCGGGGGAGCGCTCATCTAAGCGATGTGGGACTCCTGCGTAATGAGCATGCCCACACTAGCTAAGAGAACAAAGCCGTGCAGGTGTTAAGCCAAAATCCAATATCGGCTACAAGGCAAGCTCTTGGCCTGAGGTGTGGTGAAATTCCCCAAAGCGGACAAATAGATTGTATCCCCACAAAAAGGCGCTTTTGAGGGCAGCGCCCATCTCCAGTTATTGTCCGCTTGTTGCGATTTTCGGGATTTTCACCTCAAACATTTTCGGCCGATATTGGCTTGACACCCCGCACGGTTTTGTTGCCTCTCTGGAGAGCGAGGCACGCCTCTACCACTACTCCGCATGTGTTGTAGTGGTAAGCTATTGCCTTATGCGCTAGCTTATAATGGTTAGGGGGAGCGCTCCTCTAAGCGATGTGGGACCCTTGCTTAATGAGCATTCCCACACTTGCTAAGAGGACAAAGCCGTTCGGGTGTCAAGCCAAAGTCCAATATTCGCAACAAGTCAAGCCCTTGGCCTGAGGTGAGGTGAAAATAACCAAAGTGGATAAATAGATTGTATTCCCCGAAAAAGGCGCTTTTGGGGGCAGTGCCCATCTCCAGTTATTGTCCGCTTTGGGGGATTTTCGAGATTTTCACCTAAGGCACTTTTGGCATATATTGGCTTGACACCCTTGACACAACATACAGTTTTGTTGCCTCTCCGGAGAGCATGGCCGGCCTCTACCACTACTCCGCATGTGTTGTAGTGGTAACCTATTGCCCTCTGTGCAAGCTTATAATGCATAGTGGGAGCGCTCCTCTAAGCGATCCGGGACTCTTGCTTAATGAGCATGCCTACACTCGCTTAGAGGAGAAAGCCGTGCGGATGTCAAGCCAAAACCAAATATCGGCTACAAGGCAAGCCCTTGGCCTGAGGTGAGGTGAAAATCCCAAAAGCGGACAAATAGATTGTATCCCTACAAAAAGGCGCTTTTGAGGGCAGTGCCCATCTCCAGTTATTGTCCGCTTTGGGGGATTTTCGGGATTTTCACCTGAGGCACTTTTGGCCGATATTGCCTTGACACACCGCACGATTTTGTTGCCTCTCCGTAGAGCAAGGCACGCGTCTACCACTACTCCGCATGTGTTGTAGTGGTACCCTATTGCCTTCAGCGCAAGCTTATAAGGCATAGGGGGAGTGCTCCTCTCTGCGATGTGGGACTCTTGCGTAATGAGCATGCCCACACTAGCTAAGAGGACAAAGTCGTGTGGGTGTCAAGCCAAAATCCAATATCGGCTACAAGGCAAGCTCTTGGCCTGAGGTGTGGTGAAATTCCCCAAAGCGGACAAATAGATTGTATCCCCACAAAAAGGCGCTTTTGTGGGCAGTGCCCATCTCCAGTTATTGTCCGCTTTTTGCGATTTTCGGGGTTTTCACCTCAAACACTTTCGGCCGATATTGGCTTGACACCCCGCACGGTTTTGTTGCCTCTCCGGAGAGCGAGGCACGCCTCTACCACTACTCCGCATGTGTTGTAGTGGTAAGCTATTGCCTTCTGCGCTAGCTTATAATGGTTAGGGGGAGCGCTCCTCTAAGAGATGTGGGACCCTTGCTTAATGAGCATTCCCACACTCGCTAAGAGGACAAAGCCGTGCGGGTGTCAAGCCAAAATCAAATATCGGCTACAAGGCATGCGTCTACCGCTACTCCACATGTGTTCTAGTGGTACCCTATTAGCTTCAGCGCAAGCATATAAGGCATAGGGGGAGCGCTCCTCAAAGCGATGTGGGACTCTTTCTTAATGAGCACGCCCACACTTGCTAAGAGGACAAAGCCGTGCGGGTGTCAAGCCAAAATCCAATATCGTCTACAAGGCAAGCCCTTGGCCTGAGGTGAGGTGAAAATCCCCAAAGCGGACAAATAGCTTATATCCCTAGAAAAAGGCGCTTTTTAGGGCAGTGCCCATCTGCAGTTGTTGTCCGCTTTGGGTGATTTTCGGGATTTTCACCTCAGGCACTTTTGGCCGATATTGGCTTTACACCCTCGACACCCCACACGGTTCTGTTGCCTCTTCGGAGAGCAAGGCAGGCCTTTACCACTACTCCGCATGTGTTGTAGTGGAACCCTATTGCCTTCAGCGCAAGCTTATAAGGCATAGGGGGAGTGCTCCTCTCTGCGATGTGGGACTCTTGCGTAATGAGCATGCCCACACTAGCTAAGAGGACAAAGTCATGTGGGTGTCAAGCCAAAATCCAATATCGGCTACAAGGCAAGCTCTTGGCCTGAGGTGTGGTGAAATTCCCCAAAGCGGACAAATAGATTGTATCCCCACAAAAAGGCGCTTTTGAGGGCAGTGCCCATCTCCAGTTATTGTCCGCTTTTTGCGATTTTCGGGGTTTTCACCTCAAACACTTTTGGCCGATATTGGCATGACACCCCACACGGTTTTGTTGCCTCTCCGGAGAGCGAGGCACGCCTCTGCCACTACTCCGCATGTGTTGTAGTGGTAAGCTATTGCCTTCTGCGCTAGCTTATAATGGTTAGGGGGAGCGCTCCTCTAAGCGATGTGGGACCCTTGCTTAATGAGCATTCCCACACTCGCTAAGAGGACAAAGCCGTGCGGGTGTCAGGCCAAAATCAAATATCGGCTACAAGGCACGCGTCTACCGCTACTCCACATGTGTTCTAGTGGTACCCTATTAGCTTCAGCGCAAGCATATAAGGCATAGGGGGAGCGCTCCTCAAAGCGATGTGGGACTCTTGCTTAATGAGCACGCCCACACTTGCTAAGAGGACAAAGCCGTGCGGGTGTCAAGCCAAAATCCAATATCGTCTACAAGGCAAGCCCTTGGCCTGAGGTGAGGTGAAAATCCCCAAAGCGGACAAATAGCTTGTATCCCTAGAAAAAGGCGCTTTTTAGGGCAGTGCGCATCTGCAGTTGTTGTCCGCTTTGGGTGATTTTCGGGATTTTCACCTCAGGCACTTTTGGCCGATATTGGCTTTACACCCTCGACACCCCACACGGTTCTGTTGCCTCTTCGGAGAGCAAGGCAGGCCTTTACCACTACTCCGCATGTGTTGTAGTGGTTCCCTATTGCCTTCAGCGCAAGCTTATAAGGCATAGGGGGAGTGCTAGTCTATGCGATGTGGGACTTTTGCATAATGAGCATGCCCACACTCGCTAAGAGGACAAAGCCGTACGGGTGTCAAGCCAAAATCCAATATCGTCTACAGGGCAAGCCCTTGGCCTGAGGTGAGGTGAAAATTCGCAAAGCGGACAAATAGTTTGTATCCCTAGAAAAAGGCCCTTTTGAGGGCAGTGCCCATCTCCAGTTATTGTCCGCTTTTGGGGATTTTCGGGATTTTCACCTCAAACACTTTCGGCCGATATTGGCTTGACACCCCGCACAGTTTTGTTGCCTCTCCGGAGAGCAAGGCCGGCCTCTACCACTACTCCGCATGTGTTGTAGTAGTACCCTATTGCCTTCAGCGCAAGCTTATAGGGTATAGGGGGAGCGCTCCTCTATGCGATGTGGGACTTTTGCATAATGAGCATGCCCACACTCGCTAAGAGGACAAAGCCGTGCGGGTGTCAAGCCAAAATCCAATATTGTCTACAAGGCAAGCCCTTGGCCTGAGGTGAGGTGAAAATCCCCAAAGCGGACAAATAGTTTGTATCCCTAGAAAAAGGCGCTTTTGAGGGCAGTGCCCGTCTCCAGTTATTGTCCGCTTTCGGGGATTTTCGGGATTTTCACCTTAGGCACTTTTGGCCGATATTGGCTTGACACCCTTGACACCCCGCACGGCTTTGTTGCCTCTTCGGAGAGCAAGGCACGCCTTTACCACTACTCCGCATGTGTTGTAGTGGTTCCCTATTGCCTTCAGCGCAAGCTTATAGGGCATAGGGGGAGCGCTAGTCTATGCGATGTGGGACTTTTGCATAATGAGCATGCCCACACTCGCTAAGAGGACAAAGCCGTGCGGGTGTCAAGCCAAAATCCAATAACGTCTACAAGGCAAGCCCTTGGCCTGAGGTGAGGTGAAAATTCGCAAAGTGGACAAATAGTTTGTATCCCTAGAAAAAGGCGCTTTTGAGGGCAGTGCCCATCTCTAGTTATTGTCCGCTTTTGGGGATTTTCGGGATTTTCACCTCAGGCACTTTTGGCCGATATTGGCTTGACACCCTTGACACCTCGCACGGCTTTGTTGCCTCTCCGGAGAGCAAGGCACGCCTTTACCACTAGTCCGCATGCGTTGTAATGGTACCCAATTGCCTTCAGCGCAAGCTTATAAGGCATAGGGGGAGCGCTAGTCTATGCGATGTGGGACTTTTGCATAATGAGCATGCCCACACTCGCTAAGAGGACAAAGCCGTGCGGGTGTCAAGCCAAAATCCAATATCGTCTACAAGGCAAGCCCTTGGCCTGAGGTGAGGTGAAAATCCCAAAAGCGGACAAATTGCTTGTATCCCTAGAAAAAGGCGCTTTTTAAGGCAGTGCCCATCTCTAGTTGTTGTCCGCTTTGGGTGATTTTCGGGATTTTCACCTCAGGCACTGTTGGCCGATATTAGCTTGACACCCTTTATGCCCCGCACGGTTCCGTTGCCTCTCCGGAGAGCAAGGCACGCGTCTACCACTACTCCGCATGTGTTCTAGTGGTACCCTATTGCCTTCAGCGCAAGCTTATAAGGCATAGGGGGAGCGTTCCTCTCTGTGATGTGGGACTCTTACGTAATGAGCATGCCCACACTCGCTAAGAGGACAAAGCTGTGCGGGTGTCAAGCCAAAATCCAATATCGGCTACAAGGCAGGCCCTTGGCCTGAGGTGAGGTGAAATTCCCAAAAGCGGACAAATTGATTGTATCCCCACAAAAAATGAGCTTTTGAGGGTAGTACCCATCTCTAGTTATTGTCCGCTTCGGGGGATTTTCGGGATTTTCGCCTCAGGCACTTTTTGCCGATATTGGCTTGACACCCTTGACACCGCGCACGGTTTTGTTGCCTGTCCGGAGAGCAAGGCTCGCCTCTACCACTACTCCACATGTATTGTAGTTGTACCCTATTGCCTCCAGCGCAAGCATATAAGGCATAGGGGGAGCGCTCCTCTAAGCGATGTGGGACTCTTGCTTAATGAGCATGCCTACACTCGCTAAGAGGACAAAGCCGTGCGGGTCTGAAGCCAAAATCCAATATCGGCTACAAGGCAAGCCCTTGGCTTGAGGTGAGGTGAAAATCCCCAAAGCGAACAAATAGATTGTATCCCTACAAAAAGGCGCTTTTGAGGGCAGTGCCCATCTCCAGTTATTGTCCACTTTGGGGGGTTTTCTGGATTTTCACCTTAGGCACTTTTGGCCGATATTGGCTTGAGACCCTTGACACACCGCACGGTTTTGTTGCCTCTCCGGAGAGCATGGCAGGCCTCTACAACTACTCCACATGTGTTGTAGTGGTACCCTATTTCCTCCAGCGCAAGCTTATATGGCATGGGTGGAGCGCTCCTCTAAGCGATGTGGGACTCTTGCTTAATGAGCACGCCCACACTTGCTAAGAGGACAAAGCCGTTCGGGTGTCAAGCCAAAGTCCAATATTGGCAACAAGTCAAGCCCTTGGCCTGAGGTTAGGTGAAAATAACCAAAGTGGATAAATAGATTGTATTCCCCCAAAAAGGCGCTTTTGAAGGCAGTGCCCATCTGCAGTTATTGTCCGCTTTGGGGGATTTTCGGGATTTTCACCTCAGGCACTTTTGGCCGTTATTGGCTTGACACCCTTGACACAACGCACAGTTTTGTTGCCTCTCCGGAGAGCAATGCCGGCCTCTACCACTACTCCGCATGTGTTGTAGTGGTAACCTATTGCCTTCTGTGCAAGCTTATAATGCATAGTGGGAGCGCTCCTCTAAGCGATGTGGGACTCTTGCTTAATGAGCATGCCTACACTCGCTTAGAGGAGAAAGCCGTGCGGATGTCAAGCCAAAACCCAATATCGGCTACAAGGCAAGCCCTTGGCCTGAGGTGAGGTGAAAATCCCAAAAGCGGACAAATAGATTGTACCCCTACAAAAAGGCGCTTTTGAGGGCAGTGCCCATCTCCAGTTATTGTCCGCTTTGGGGGATTTTTGGGATTTTCACCTGAGGAAGTTTTGGCCGATATTGCCTTGACACCCCGCACGATTTTGTTGCCTCTCCAGAGAGCAAGGTACACGTCTACCACTACTCCGCATGTGTTGTAGTGGTACCCTATTGCCTTCAGCGCAAGCTTATAAGGCATAGGGGGAGTGCTCCTCTCTGCGATGTGGGACTCTTGCGTAATGAGCATGCCCACACTAGCTAAGAGGACAAAGCCGTGTGGGTGTCAAGCCAAAATCAAATATCGGCTACATGGCAAGCTCTTGGCCTGAGGTGTGGTGAAATTCCCCAAAGCGGACAAATAGATTGTATCCCCACAAGAAGGCGCTTTTGAGGGCAGTGCCCATCTCCAGTTACTGTCCGCTTTTTGCGATTTTCGGGGTTTTCACCTCAAACACATTCGGCCGATATTGGCTTGACACCCCGCACGGTTTTGTTGCCTCTCCGGAGAGCGAGACACGCCTCTACCACTACTCCGCATGTGTTGTAGTGGTAAGCTATTGCCTTCTGCGCTAGCTTATAATGGTTGGGGGGAGCGCCCCTCTAAGCGATGTGGGACCCTTGCTTAATGAGCATTCCCACACTCGCTAAGAGGACAAAGCCGTGCGGGTGTCAAGCCAAAATCCAATATCGTCTACAAGGCAAGCCCTTGGCCTGAGGTGAGGTGAAAATCCTCAAAGCGGACAAATAGCTTGTATCCCTAGAAAAAGGCGCTTTTTAGGGCAGTGCCCATCTCCAGTTGTTGTCCGCTTTGGGTGATTTTCGGGATTTTCACCTCAGGCACTTTTGGCCGATATTGGCTTTACACCCTCGACACCCCACACGGTTCTGTTGCCTCTTCGGAGAGCAAGGCAGGCCTTTACCACTACTCCGCATGTGTTGTAGTGGTTCCCTATTGCCTTCAGCGCAAGCTTATAAGGCATAGGGGGAGCGCTAGTCTATGCGATGTGGGACTTTTGCATAATGAGCATGCCCACACTCGCTAAGAGGACAAAGCCGTGCGGGTGTCAAGCCAAAATCCAATATCGTCTACAAGGCAAGCCCTTGGCCTGAGGTGAGGTGAAAATTCGCAAAGCGGACAAATAGTTTGTATCTCTAGAAAAAGGCCCTTTTGAGGGCAGTGCCCATCTCCAGTTATTGTCCGCTTTTGGGGATTTTCACCTCAAACACTTTGCCGATATTGGCTTGACACCCGTCACAGTTTTGTTGTCTCTCCGGAGAGCAAGGCCGGCCTCTACCACTACTCTGCATGTGTTGTAGTACTACCCTATTGCCTTCAACGCAAGCTTATAGGGTATAGGGGGAGCGCTCCTCTATGCGATGTGGGACTTTTGCATAATGAGCATGCCCACACTCGCTAAGAGGACAAAGCCGTACGGGTGTCAAGCCAAAATCCAATATCGTCTACAAGGCAAGCCCTTGGCCTGAGGTGAGGTGAAAATCCCAAAAGCGGACAAATAGTTTGTATCCCTAGAAAAAGGCGCTTTTGAGGGCAGTGCCCGTCTCCAGTTATTGTCCGCTTTTGGGGATTTTCGGGATTTTCACCTCAGGCACTTTTGGCCGATATTGGCTTGACACCCTTGACACCCCGCACGGCTTTGTTGCCTCTTCGGAGAGCAAGGCACGCCTTTACCACTACTCCGCATGTGTTGTAGTGGTTCCCTATTGCCTTCAGCGCAAGCTTATAAGGCATAGGGGGAGCGCTAGTCTATGAGATGTGGGACGTTTACATAATGAGCATGCCCACACTCGCTAAGAGGACAAAGCCGTGCGGGTGTCAAGCCAAAATCCAATATCGTCTACAAGGCAAGCCCTTAGCCTGAGGTGAGGTGAAAATTCGCAAAGCGGACAAATAGTTTGTATCCCTAGAAAAAGGCGCTTTTGAGGGCAGTGCCCATCTCCAGTTATTGTCCGCTTTTGGGGATTTTCGGGATTTTCACCTCAGGCACTTTTGGCCGATATTGGCTTGACACCCTCGACACCCCGCACGGCTTTGTTGCCTCTCCGGAGAGGAAGGCACGCCTTTACCACTACTCCAAATGCGTTGTAGTCGTACCCAATTGCCTTCAGCGCAAGCTTATAAGACATAGGGGGAGCGCTAGTCTATGCGATGTGGGACTCTTGCATAATGAGCATGCCCACACTCGGTAAGAGGACAAAGCCGTGCGGGTGTTAAGCCAAAATCGAATATCGTCTACAAGGCAAGCCCTTGGCCTGAGGTGAGGTGAAAATCCCAAAAGCGGACAAATTGCTTGTATCCCTAGAAAAAGGCGCTTTTTAGGGCAGTGCCCATCTCCAGTTATTGTCCACTTTGGGGGATTTTCGGGATTTTCACCTGAGGCACTTTTGGCCGATATTGCCTTGACACCCCGCACGATTTTGTTGCCTCTCCGGAGAGCAAGGCACGCGTCTACCACTACTCCGCATGTGTCGTAGTGGTACCCTATTGCCTTCAGCGCAAGCTTATAAGGCATAGGGGGAGTGCTCCTCTCTGCGATGTGGGACTCTTGCGTAATGAGCATGCCCACAGTAGCTAAGAGGACAAAGCCGTGTGGGTGTCAAGCCAAAATCCAATATCGGCTACAAGGCAAGCTCTTGGCCAGAGGTGTGGTGAAATTCCCCAAAGCGGACAAATAGATTGTATCCCCGCAAAAAGGCGCTTTTGAGGGCAGTGCCCATCTCCAGTTATTGTCCGCTTTTTGCGATTTTCGGGGTTTTCACCTCAAACACATTCGGCCGATATTGGCATGACACCCCGCACGGTTTTGTTGCCTCTCCGGAGATCGAGACACGCCTCTACCACTACTCCGCATGTGTTGTAGTGGTAAGCTATTGCCTTCTGCGCTAGCTTATAATGGTTGGGGGGAGCGCCCCTCTAAGCGATGTGGGACCCTTGCTTAATGAGCATTCCCACACTCGCTAAGAGGACAAAGCCGTGCGGGTGTCAAGCCAAAATCCAATATCGTCTACAAGGCAAGCCCTTGGCCTGAGGTGAGGTGAAAATCCTCAAAGCGGACAAATAGCTTGTATCCCTAGAAAAAGGCGCTTTTTAGGGCAGTGCCCATCTCCAGTTGTTGTCCGCTTTGGGTGATTTTCGGGATTTTCACCTCAGGCACTTTTGGCCGATATTGGCTTTACACCCTCGACACCCCACACGGTTCTGTTGCCTCTTCGGAGAGCAAGGCAGGCCTTTACCACTGCTCCGCATGTGTTGTAGTGGTTCCCTATTGCCTTCAGCGCAAGCTTATAAGGCATAGGGGGAGCGCTAGTCTATGCGATGTGGGACTTTTGCATAATGAGCATGCCCACACTCGCTAAGAGGACAAAGCCGTGCGGGTGTCAAGCCAAAATCCAATATCGTCTACAAGGCAAGCCCTTGGCCTGAGGTGAGGTGAAAATTCGCAAAGCGGACAAATAGTTTGTATCTCTAGAAAAAGGCCCTTTTGAGGGCAGTGCCCATCTCCAGTTATTGTCCGCTTTTGGGGATTTTCACCTCAAACACTTTGCCGATATTGGCTTGACACCCGTCACAGTTTTGTTGCCTCTCCGGAGAGCAAGGCCGGCCTCTACCACTACTCTGCATGTGTTGTAGTACTACCCTATTGCCTTCAACGCAAGCTTATAGGGTATAGGGGGAGCGCTCCTCTATGCGATGTGGGACTTTTGCATAATGAGCATGCCCACACTCGCTAAGAGGACAAAGCCGTACGGGTGTCAAGCCAAAATCCAATATCGTCTACAAGGCAAGCCCTTAGCCTGAGGTGAGGTGAAAATCCCCAAAGCGGACAAATAGTTTGTATCCCTAGAAAAAGGCGCTTTTGAGGGCAGTGCCCGTCTCCAGTTATTGTCCGCTTTTGGGGATTTTCGGGATTTTCACCTCAGGCACTTTTGGCCGATATGGCTTGACACCCTTGACACCCCGCACGGCTTTGTTGCCTCTTCGGAGAGCAAGGCACGCCTTTACCACTACTCCGCATGTGTTGTAGTGGTTCCCTATTGCCTTCAGCGCAAGCTTATAAGGCATAGGGGGAGCGCTAGTCTATGCGATGTGGACGTTTACATAATGAGCATGCCCACACTCGCTAAGAGGACAAAGCCGTGCGGGTGTCAAGCCAAAATCCAATATCGTCTACAAGGCAAGCCCTTAGCCTGAGGTGAGGTGAAAATTCGCAAAGCGGACAAATAGTTTGTATCCCTAGAAAAAGGCGCTTTTGAGGGCAGTGCCCATCTCCAGTTATTGTCCGCTTTTGGGGATTTTCGGGATTTTCACCTCAGGCACTTTTGGCCGATATTGGCTTGACACCCTCGACACCCCGCACGGCTTTGTTGCCTCTCCGGAGAGGAAGGCACGCCTTTACCACTACTCCAAATGCGTTGTAGTCGTACCCAATTGCCTTCAGCGCAAGCTTATAAGACATAGGGGGAGCGCTAGTCTATGCGATGTGGGACTCTTGCATAATGAGCATGCCCACACTCGGTAAGAGGACAAAGCCGTGCGGGTGTCAAGCCAAAATCGAATATCGTCTACAAGGCAAGCCCTTGGCCTGAGGTGAGGTGAAAATCCCAAAAGCGGAAAAATTGCTTGTATCCCTAGAAAAAGGCGCTTTTTAGGGCAGTGCCCATCTCCAGTTATTGTCCACTTTGGGGGATTTTCGGGATTTTCACCTGAGGCACTTTTGGCCGATATTGCCTTGACACCCCGCACGATTTTGTTGCCTCTCCGGAGAGCAAGGCACGCGTCTACCACTACTCCGCATGTGTCGTAGTGGTACCCTATTGCCTTCAGCGCAAGCTTATAAGGCATAGGGGGAGTGCTCCTCTCTGCGATGTGGGACTCTTGCGTAATGAGCATGCCCACACTAGCTAAGAGGACAAAGCCGTGTGGGTGTCAAGCCAAAATCCAATATCGGCTACAAGGCAAGCTCTTGGCCAGAGGTGTGGTGAAATTCCCCAAAGCGGACAAATAGATTGTATCCCCACAAAAAGGCGCTTTTGAGGGCAGTGCCCATCTCCAGTTATTGTCCGCTTTTTGCGATTTTCGGGGTTTTCACCTCAAACACTCTCGGCCGATATTGGCTTGACACCCCGCACGGTTTTGTTGCCTCTCCGGAGAGCGAGGCACGCCTCGACCACTACTCCGCTTGTGTTGTAGTGGTAAGCTATTGCCTTCTGCGCTAGCTTATAATGGTTAGGGGGAGCGCTCCTCTAAGCGATGTGGGACCCTTGCTTAATGAGCATTCCCACACTCGCTAAGAGGACAAAGCCGTGCGGGTGTCAAGCCAAAATCAAATATCGGCTACAAGGCATGCGTCTACCACTACTCCGCATGTGTTGTAGTGGTACCCTATTACCTTCAGCGCAAGCATATAAGGCATAGGGGGAGCGCTCCTCAAAGCGATGTGGGACTCTTGCTTAATGAGCACGCCCACACTTGCTAAGAGGACAAAGCCGTGCGGGTGTCAAGCCAAAATCCAATATCGTCTACAAGGCAAGCCCTTGGCCTGAGGTGAGGTGAAAATCCGCAAAGCGGACAAATAGCTTGTATCCCTAGAAAAACGCGCTTTTTAGGGCAGTGCCCATCTCCAGTTGTTGTCCGCTTTGGGTGATTTTCGGGATTTTCACCTCAGGCACTTTTTGGCCGATATTGGCTTTACACCCTCAATACCCCACACGGCTCTGTTGCCTCTTCGGACAGCAAGGCAGGCCTTTACCACTACTCCGCATGTGTTGTAGTGGTTCCCTATTGCCTTCAGCGCAAGCTTATAAGGCATAGGGGGAGTGCTAGTCTATGCGATGCGGGACTTTTGCATAATGAGCATGCCCACACTTGCTAAGAGGACAAAGCCGTGCGGGTGTCAAGCCAAAATCCAATATCGTCTACAAGGCAAGCCCTTGGCCTGAGGTGAGGGGAAAATTCGCAAAGCGGACAAATAGTTTGTATCCCTAGAAAAAGGCTCTTTTGAAGGCAGTGCCCATCTCCAGTTATTGTCCGCTTTTGGGGATTTTCGGGATTTTCACCTCAAACACTTTCGGCCGTTATTGGCTTGACACCCCGCACAGTTTTGTTGTCTCTCCGGAGAGCAAGGCCGGCCTCTACCACTACTCCGCATGTGTTGTAGTACTACCCTATTGCCTTCAGCGCAAGCTTATAGGGTATAGGGGGAGCGCTCCTCTATGCGATGTGGGACTTTTGCATAATGAGCATGCCCACACTCGCTAAGAGGACAAAGCCGTGCGGGTGTCAAGCCAAAATCCAATATCGTCTACAAGGCAAGCCCTTGGCCTGAGGTGAGGTGAAAATCCCCAAAGCGGACAAATAGTTTGTATCCCTAGAAAAAGGCGCTTTTGAGGGCCGTGCCCGTCTGAAATTATTGTCCGCTTTTGGGGATTTTCGGGATTTTCACCTCAAGCACTTTTGGCCGATATTGGCTTGACACCCTTGACACCCCGCACGGCTTTGTTGCCTCTTCGGAGAGCAAGGCACGCCTTTACCACTACTCCGCATGTGTTGTAGTGGTTCCCTATTGCCTTCAGCGCAAGCTTATAAGGCATAGGGCGAGCGCTAGTCTATGCGATGTGGGACTTTTGCGTAATGAGCATGCCCACACTCGCTAAGAGGACAAAGCCGTGCGGGTGTCAAGCCAAAATCCAATATCGTCTACAAGGCAAGCCCTTGGCCTGAGGTGAGGTGAAAATTCGCAAAGCGGACAAATAGTTTGTATCCCTAGAAAAAGGCGCTTTTGAGGGCAGTGCCCATCTCCAGTTATTGTTCGCTTTTGGGGATTTTCGGGATTTTCACCTCAGGCACTTTTGGCCGATATTGGCTTGACACCCTTGACACCCCGCATGGCTTTGTTGCCTCTCCGGAGAGCAAGGCACGCCTTTACCACTACTCCGCATGCGTTGTAGTGGTACCCAATTGCCTTCAGCGCAAGCTTATAAGACATAGGGGGAGCGCTAGTCTATGCGATGTGGGACTTCTGCATAATGAGCATGACCACACTCGCTAAGAGGACAAAGCCGTGCGGGTGTCAAGCCAAAATCCAATATCGTCTACAAGGCAAGCCCTTGGCCTGAGGTGAGGTGAAAATCCCAAAAGCGGACAAATTGCTTGTATCCCTAGAAAAAGGCGCTTTTTAGGGCAGTGCCCATCTCCAGTTGTTGTCCGCTTTGGGTGATTTTCGGGATTTTCACCTAAGGCACTTTTGGCCGATATTGGCTTTACACCCTCGACACCCCACACGGTTCTGTTGTCTCTTCGGAGAGCAAGGCAGGCCTTTACCACTACTCCGCATGTGTTGTAGTGGTTCCCTATTGCCTTCAGCGCAAGCTTATAAGGCATAGGGGGAGCCCTACTATAAGCGATGTGGGACTCTTGCGTAATATGCATTCCCACACTCGCTAAGAGGACAAAGCCGTGCGGGTGTCTAGCCAAAATCCAATATCGGCTACAAGGCAAGCCCTTGGCCTGAGGTGAGGTGAAAATCCCAAAAGCGGAAAAATAGATTGTATCCCAACAAAAACGCGCTTTTGTGGGCAGTGCCCACCTCCAGTTATTGTCCGCTTTAGGGGATTTTCGGGATTTTCACCTCAAGCACTTTTTGCCGATATTGGCTTGACACCCTTGACACCCCGCACGGCTTTGTTGCCTCTTCGGAGAGCAAGGCACGCCTTTACCACTACTCCGCATGTGTTGTAGTGGTACCCTATTGCCTCCAACGCAAGCTTAGAAGGCATAGGGGGAGCGCTACTCAATGCGATGTGGGACTCTTGCTTAATGAGCATGCCCACACTCGCTAAGAGGACAAGGCCGTGAGGGTGTCAAGCCAAAATCCAATATCGGCTACAAGGCAAGCCCTTGGCCTGAGTTGAGGTGAAAATCCCCAAAGCGGACAAATAAATTGTATCCCTGTAAAAAGGGGCTTTTGAGGGCGGTGCCCATCTCTAGTTATTGTCCGCTTTAGGGGATTTTCGGGATTTTCACCTCAGCCACGTTTGGCCGATATTGGCTTGACACCCTTGACACACCGCACGGTTTTGTTGCCTCTCTGGAGAGCAAGGCCGGCCTCTACCAATACTCCGTATGTGTTGTAGTGGTACCCTATTGCCTTCAGCGCAAGCTTATAAAGCGTAGTGGGAGCGCTACTCTAAGCGATGTGGGACTCTTGCGTAATGGGCATTCGTACACTCGCTAAGAGGACAAAGCCGTGCGGGTGTCAAGCCAAAATCCAATATCTGCTACAAGGCAAGTCCTTGTCCTGAGGTGAGGTGAAATTCCCCAAAGCGGACAAATAGATTGTATCCCCACAAAAAGGCGCTTTTGAGGGCAGTGCCCATCTCCAGTTATTGTCCGTATTTGTGGATTTTCGAGATTTTCACCTCAGGCACTTTTGGCCGATATTGGCTTGACACCCTTGACACCCCGCACGGTTTTGTTGCCTCTCCGGAGAGCAAGGCACGCCTCTGCCACTAGTCCGCATGTGTTGTAGTGGTACCCTATTGCCTTCAGCGCCAGCTTATAAGGCATAGGGGGAGCGCTACTCTAAGCGATGTGGGACTCTTGCGTAATGAGCATTCCCACACTCGCTAAGAGGACAAAGCCATGCGGGTGGCAAGCCAAAATCAAATATCGGCTACAAGGCAAGCCCTTGGCCTTAGGTGAGGTGAAAATCCCCAAAGCGGACAAATAGATTGTATCCCCACAAAAGGGCGCTTTTGAGGGCAGTGCTCGTCTCCAGTTATTGTCCACTTTTGGGAATTTTCGGGATTTTCACCTCAGGCACTTTTGGCCGATATTGGCTTGACACCCTCGACACCCCGCACGGTTTTGTTGACTCTCCGGAGAGCAAGGCACGCGTCTACCACTACTCCGCATGTGTTGTAGTGGTACCCTATTGCCTTCAGCGCAACCTTATAAGGCATAGGGGGAGCGCTACTCTAAGCGATGTGGGACTCTTGCGTAATTAGAATTCCCGCACTCGCTAAGAGGACAAAGCCGTGTGGGTGTCAAGCCAAAGTCCAATATCGGCTACAAGGCAAGCCCTTGGCCTGAGGTGAGGTGAAAATCCCAAAAGTGGACAAATAGATTGTATCTGTAGAAAAAGGCGCTTTTTAGGGCGGTCCCCACCTCCAGTTATTGTCCGCTTTGGGTGATTTTCGGGATTTTCACCTCAAGCACTTTTGGCCGATATTGGCTTGACATCCTTGAGACCCTGAACGGTTCTGTTGCCTGTCCGGAGGGCAAGGCACGCCTCTACCACTACTCCGCATGTGTTGTAGTGGTACCCTATTGCCTCCAGCGCAAGCTTACAAGGCATAGAGGGAGCGCTCCTCTAAGCGATGTGGGACACTTGCTTAATGAGCATGCCCACCCTCGCCAAGAGGACAAAGCCGTGCGGGAGTCAAGCCAAAATCCAATATCGGTCACAATGCAAGCCCTTGGCCTAGGGTGAGGTGAAATTCCCCAAAGTGGACAAATAGATTGTATGCCCACAAAAATGCCCTTTTGAGGGCAGTGCCCATCTCCAGTTACTGTCCGCCTTTGGGGATTTTCGAGATTTTCACCTCAGGCACTTTTGGCCGATATTGGCTTGACATTCTTGACACCCCGCACGGTTTTGTTTCCTCTCCGGGGAGCAAGGCACGCCACTACCACTACTCCGCATGTGTTGTAGTGGTACCCTATTGCCTTCAGTGCAACCTTATAAGGCATAGGGGGAGCGCTACTCTAAGCGATGTGGGACTCTTGCGTAATTAGAATTCCCGCACTCGCTAAGAGGACAAAGCCGTGCGGGTGTCAAGCCAAAGTCCAATATCGGCTACAAGGCAAGCCCTTGGCCTGAGGTGAGGTGAAAATCCCAAAAGTGGACAAATAGATTGTATCCCTAGAAAAAGGCGCTTTTTAGGGCGGTCCCCACCTCCAGTTATTGTCCGCTTTGGGTGATTTTCGGGATTTTCACCTCAAGCACTTTTGGCCGATATTGGCTTGACACCCTTGACACCCTGCACAGTTCTGTTGCCTGTCCAGAGGGAAAGGCACGCCTCTGCCACTACTCCGCATGTGTTGTAGTGGTACCCTATTGCCTCCAGCGCAAGCATACAAGGCATAGGGGGAGCGCTCCTCTAAGCGATGTGGGACACTTGCTTAATGAGCATGCCCACCCTCGCCAAGAGGACAAAGCCGTGCGGGAGTCAAGCCAAAATCCAATATCGGCCACAAGGCAAGCCCTTGGCCTGAGTCGAGGTGAAAATCCCCAAAGCGGACAAATAGATTGCATCCCCACAAAAAGGCGCTTCTGAGGGTAGTGCCCGTCTCCAGTTATTGTCCGCTTTCGGGGATTTTCGGGATTTTCACCTCGGGCACTTTTGGCCGATATTGGCTTGACACCCTTGACACCCCGCACGGTTTTGTTGCCTCTCCGGAGAGCAAGGCACACCTCTGCCACTATTCCGCATGTGTTGTAGTGGTACCCTATTGCCTTCAGCGCAAGCTTATAGGGCGTAGGGGGAGCGCTCCTCTATACGATGTGGGACTTTTGCATAATGAGCATGCCCACACTAGCTAAGAGGACATTGCCGTGCGGGTGTCAAGCCAAAATCCAATATCGGTTACAAGGCAAGCCCTTGGCCTAAGGTGAGGTGAAATTCCCCAAAGTGGACAAATAGATTGTATCCCCACAAAAAGGCGCTTTTGAGGGCAGTGCGCATCTCCAGTTACTTTCCGCCTTTGGGGATTTTCGAGATTTTCACCTCAGGCACTTTTGGCCGATATTGGCTTGACATCCTTGACACCCCGCACGGTTTTGTTGCCTCTCCGGAGAGCAAGGCACGCCACTACCACTACTCCGCATGTGTTGTAGTGGTACCCTATTGCCTTCAGCGCAACCTTATAAGGCATAGGGGGAGCGCTACTCTAAGCGGATGTGGGACTCTTGCTAATTAGAATTCCCGCACTCGCTATGAGGGACAAAAGCCGTGCGGTGTCAAGCCAAGTCCAATATCGGCATACCAGGCAAGCCCTCTGGCCTGAGTAAGGTGAAAATCCCAAAAAGTGGAGAAATTAGATGACCCTAGAAAAAGGCGCTTTTTAGGGCGGTCCCCACCTCCAGTTATTGTCCGCTTTGGGTGATTTTCGGGATTTTCACCTCAAGCACTTTTGGCCGATATTGGCTTGACACCCTTGACACCCTGCACAGTTCTGTTGCCTGTCCAGAGGGAAAGGCACGCCTCTGCCACTACTCCGCATGTGTTGTAGTGGTACCCTATTGCCTCCAACGCAAGCATACAAGGCATAGGGGGAGCGCTCCTCTAAGCGATGTGGGACACTTGCTTAATGAGCATGCCCACCCTCGCCAAGAGGACAAAGCCGTGCGGGAGTCAAGCCAAAATCCAATATCGGCCACAAGGCAAGCCCTTGGCCTGAGTCGAGGTGAAAATCCCCAAAGCGGACAAATAGATTGCATCCCCACAAAAAGGCGCTTCTGAGGGTAGTGCCCGTCTCCAGTTATTGTCCGCTTTCGGGGATTTTCGGGATTTTCACCTCGGGCACTTTTGGCCGATATTGGCTTGACACCCTTGACACCCCGCACGGTTTTGTTGCCTCTCCGGAGAGCAAGGCACACCTCTGCCACTATTCCGCATGTGTTGTAGTGGTACCCTATTGCCTTCAGCGCAAGCTTATAGGGCGTAGGGGGAGCGCTCCTCTATACGATGTGGGACTTTTGCATAATGAGCATGCCCACACTAGCTAAGAGGACATTGCCGTGCGGGTGTCAAGCCAAAATCCAATATCGGTTACAAGGCAAGCCCTTGGCCTAAGGTGAGGTGAAATTCCCCAAAGTGGACAAATAGATTGTATCCCCACAAAAAGGCGCTTTTGAGGGCAGTGCGCATCTCCAGTTACTTTCCGCCTTTGGGGATTTTCGAGATTTTCACCTCAGGCACTTTTGGCCGATATTGGCTTGACATCCTTGACACCCCGCACGGTTTTGTTGCCTCTCCGGAGAGCAAGGCACGCCACTACCACTACTCCGCATGTGTTGTAGTGGTACCCTATTGCCTTCAGCGCAACCTTATAAGGCATAGGGGGAGCGCTACTCTAAGCGATGTGGGACTCTTGCGTAATTAGAATTCCCGCACTCGCTAAGAGGACAAAGCCGTGCGGGTGTCAAGCCAAAGTCCAATATCGGCTACAAGGCAAGCCCTTGGCCTGAGGTGAGGTGAAAATCCCAAAAGCGGACAAATAGATTGTATCCCTAGAAAAAGGCGCTTTTTAGGGCGGTCCCCACCTCCAGTTATTGTCCGCTATGGGTGATTTTCGGGATTTTCACCTCAAGCACTTTTGGCCGATATTGGCTTGACACCCTTGACACCCTGCACAGTTCTGTTGCCTGTCCGGAGGGAAAGGCACGCCTCTACCACTACTCCGCATGTTGTAGTGGTACCCTATTGCCTCCAGCGCAAGCATAGAAGGCATAGGGGGAGCGCTCCTCTAAGCGATGTGGGACACTTGCTTAATGAGCATGCCCACCCTCGCCAAGAGGACAAAGCCATGCGGTAGTCAAGCCAAAATCCAATATCGGCCACAAGGCAAGCCCTTGGCCTGAGTTGAGGTGAAAATCCCTAAAGCGGACAAATAGATTGTATCCCCACATAAAGGCGCTTTTGAGGGCAGTGCCCGTCTCCAGTTATTGTCCGCTTTTGGGGATTTTCGGGATTTTCACCTCAGGCACTTTTGGCCGATATTAGCTTGACACCCTTGACACCCCGCACGGTTTTGTTGCCTCTCCGGAGAGAAAGGCACGCCTATACCACTACTCCGCATGTGTTGTAGTGGTACCCTATTGCCTTCAGCGCAACCTTATAGGGCATAGGGGGAGCGCTCCTCTATGCGATGTGGGACTTTTGCATAATGAGCATGCCCACACTCGCTAAGAGGACATTGCCGTGCGGGTGTCAAGCCAAAATCCAATATCGGCTACAAGGCAAGCCCTTGGCCTAAGGTGAGGTGAAATTCCACAAAGTGGACAAATAGATTGTATCCCCACAAAAAGGCGCTTTTGAGGGCAGTGCCCATCTCCAGTTATTGTCCGCTTTTGGGGATTTTCGAGATTTTCACCTCAGGCACTTTTGGCCGATATTGGCTTGACACCCTTGACACCCCACACGGTTTTGTTGCCTCTCCGGAGAGCAAGGCACGCCTCTACCACTACTCCGCATGTGTTGTAGTGGTACCCTATTGCCTTCAGCGCAACCTTATAAGGCATAGGGGGAGCGCTACTCTAAGCGATGTGGGACTCTTGCGTAATGAGAATTCCCACACTAGCTAAGAGGACAAAGCCATGCGGGTGTCAAGCCAAAGTCCAATATCGGCTACAAGGCAAGCCCTTGGCCTGAGGTGAGGTGAAAATCCCAAAAGCGGACAAATAGATTGTATCCCTAGAAAAAGGCGCTTTTTAGGGCGGTGCCTACCTCTAGTTATTGTCGGCTTTGGGTGATTTTCGGGATTTTCTCCTCAGGCACTTTCGGCCGATATTGGCTTGACACCCTTGACACCTTGCACGGTTTTGTTTCCTCTCCGGAGGGCAAGGCACGCCTCTACCACTACTCCGCATGTGTTGTAGTGGTACCCTATTGCCTCCAGCGCAAGCTTACAAGGCATAGGGGGAGGGCTCCTCTAAGCGATGTGGGACTCTTGCTTAATGAGCATGCCCACCCTCGCCAAGAGGACAAAGCCGTGTGGGTGTCAAGCCAAAATCCAATATCGGCTACAAGGCAAGCTCTTGGCCTGAGTTGAGGTGAAAATCCCCAAAGCGGACAAATAGATTGTATCCCCACAAAAAGGCGTTTTTGAGGGCAGTGCCCGTCTCCAGTTATTGTCCGCTTTTGTGGATTTTCGGGATTTTCACCTCAGGCACTTTTTGCCGATATTGGCTTGACACCATGGTTTTAAAAACCGGTACGGTCAAAGAACCGAAAAATGAGCTAATTACTGGTTTGATGGTCGGACCGAGGTTCGACCGATGGTCGAACCGGTGACGTCATAAATAATTTAATTAATATTTATTTAAATTATATAAATAATTAATAATTTTTTAATATACTAAAAAACATAATTAAGCTCATGACTAGCATATTACAAAGAGTTCACTACCACACATTTACTGATTTACAACATTTATCAACAAGACATTGAAAGCCCATCAAAAAATCCTCCTCTAATTAGGCAATTGTAGGGAAAAACAGTTAACAATTTGCACAAAATGGTGACTTGGATTATCATTCATATTATATTCTATTCAATAGATACACATTCATATTCTATTCAATAAACTCAACAATTTATACAAAATGGTAACTTGGCTTATCATTGTCCCTGCTTTGCTTCAAATCCACCCAAGTTACCATCCAACCCCAACCACAAAAAATGTAGGACATCCAAACAAACTCAACTCATCTATAGTTTTGTCTTCTAATAAAAAAAATACACATACCACAACAATAAGTTCATTAGTCATTACATTTACATCCAAATGACAAATGAAAAATAACAAATAAGTTCATTACATCCAAATAGCAAATAAGTTATAAAGTTTCAAAAAAACTACTAAGTTTTAACTTTTAAGACCCAAGCTTCATTTGTCATGAGGATCGCACTTACCCAGTGAAGTCCAGTGAAGTGAAGGAATGGAGAACCTTAGATGACCGAGAGAAATGAAAAAAAAAAAAAAAAAACAGAACAAAAGAAAATTGTCAAAATCAAGTAATCAAAATCAATTAATCAAGTAATAAAATCAAAAGAAAAGAATGTTATTGTTACCTTACCTGATGAAGCCGAGAAGCAGAGAGCAGCAGAGCACTTTAGAGGGCGAGACCGAGAACCCGGAAGGATGAGAAGGAAAAAACCCAAAAAGAAAAAAAAAAAACCCAATACTTCAAACCCGTGAGCTTGAGTGAGGCGGAGAGGAAGAAAAATGTTTGAGGCGGAGAGGGCGAGGAAGAGAGGAAGAGACTAGAGAGTGTGAGCTTGAGTGAGGCGGGGAGGGCGAGTCAAAGGGCAGAGAGCGTGAGCGACAGAGAAGGCGAGGTAGAGAGAGTGAGGCGGAGAGGGCGAGGTAGAGAGAGTGAGGTGGAGAGGGCGAGGCGGAGAAGCCGAGGCAGAGTGTGAGGCGGAGAGGGCGAGGTACAGAGGCAGTGAGGGGGAGAGGGCGAGGTATAGAGACAGTGAGGCGGAGAGGGCGAGCGGCGACTGGCGAGGCAATGAGGCGGAGAGGGCGAGGTCTGAGCTTGGGTGAGGCGGAGATGTTGAGAGTTTGAGTCTGAAAAATGGAAATGACGAACACAAAATCAAAATGAGAGTGAGGCAGTGAGCTTTAGGGTTAGGAATGAGGATTCCAGTCTAAAACGACGTAGTTTTGTTGTTTTAGGCTGGAAAGAGACAAAAAAAATTTAAAAATAAGTAACCGGTCAGAAACCGGTTTAACCGCGCCGGTTCCCGGTTTTCCGGTTGAACCAGCCGGTTTTTACTGTTTCGCGGTTTTTACATTATTTACGGTTTTTTAACATAACCGGACCGGATTGAAGGCCGGTTCCCGGTTGAACCGGTCGGACCGGCCGGTCCGGTCCGGTTTTTAAAACTATGCTTGACACCCTTGACACCCCGCACGGTTTTGTTGCCTCTCCGGAGAGCAAGGTACGCCTCTACCACTACTCCGCATGTGTTCTAGTGGTACCCTATTGCCTTCAGCGCAACCTTATAGGGCATAGGGGGAGCGCACCTCTATGCGAAGTGGGACTTTTGCATAATGAGCATGCCCACACTCGCTAAGAGGACATTGCCGTGCGGGTGTCAAGCCAAAATCCAATATCGGCTACAAGGCAAGCCCTTGGCCTAAGGTGAGGTGAAATTCCCCAAAGTGGACAAATAGATTGTATCCCCACAAAAAGGCGCTTTTGAGGGCAATGCCCATCTCCAGTTGTTGTCCGCTTTTGGGGATTTTCGAGATTTTCACCTCAGGCACTTTTGGCCGATATTGGCTTGACACCCTTGACACCCACACGGTTTTGTTGCCTCTCCGGAGAGCAAGGCACGCCTCTACCACTAGTCCGCATGTGTTGTAGTGGTACCATATTGCCTTCAGCGCAACCTTATAAGGCATAGGGGGAGCGCAACTCTAAGCGATGTGGGACTCTTGCGTAATGAGAATTCCCACACTCGCTAAGCGGACAAAGCCGTGCGGGTGTCAAGCCAAAGTCCAATATCGGCTACAAGGCAAGCCCTTGGCCTGAGGTGAGGTGAAAATCCCAAAAGCGGACTAATAGATTGTATCCCTAGAAAAAGGCGCTTTTTAGGGCAGTGCCCACCCCCAGTTATTGTCCGCTTTGGGTGATTTTCGGGATTTTCACCTCAGGCACTTTTGGCCGTGATTGGCTTGACACCCTTGACACCCTGCACGGATTTGTTGCCTCTCCGGAGGGCAAGGCACGCCTCTACCACTACTCCGCATGTGTTGTAGTGGTACCCTATTGCCTCCAGCGCAAGCTTACAAGGCATAGGGGCAGGGCTCCTCTAAGCGATGTGGGACTCTTGCGTAAAGAGAATTCCCACACTCGCGAAGAGGACAAAGTCGTGCGGGTGTCAAGCCAAAGTCCAATATCGGCTACAAGGTAAGCCCTTGGCCTGAGGTGAGGTGAAAATCCCAAAAGTGGAAAAATAGATTGTATCCCAACAAAAACGAGCTTTTGTGGGCAGTGCCCACCTCCAGTTATTGTCCGCTTTAGGGGATTTTCGAGATTTTTACCTCAGGCACATTTGGCCGATATTGGCATGACACCCATTACACGCTGCACGGTTTTGTTGCCTCTCCGGAGGGCAAGGCACGCCTCTACCACTACTCCGCATGTGTTGTAGTGGTACCTTATTGCCTCCAACGCAAGCTTAGAAGGCATAGGGGGAGCGCTCCTCTAAGCGATGTGGGACTCTTGCTTAATGAGGATGCCCACACTCGCTAATAGGACAAAGCCGTGCGGGTGTCAAGCCAAAATCCAATATCGGCTACAATGCAAGCCCTTGGTATGAGTTGAGGTGAAAATCCCCAAAGCGGACAAGTAGATTGTATCCCAACGAAGAGGCACATTTGAGGGCAGTGCTCGTCCCCAGTTATTGTCCGCTTTTGGGGATTTTCGGGATTTTCACCTCAGGCACTTTTGGCCGATATTGGCTTGACACCTTTGACACCCTACACGGTTTTGTTGCCTCTTCGGAGGGCAACGCACGCCTCCACCACTGCTCCACATGTGTTGTAGTGGTACCCTATTGCCTCCAGCGCAAGCTTACAAGGCATAGGGGGAGCGCTCCTCAATGCGATGTGGGACTCTTGCTTAATGAGCATGCCCACACTGGCTAAGAGGACAAGGCCGTGCGGGTGTCAAGCCAAAATCCAATATCGGCTACTAGGAAAGCCCTTGGCCTGAGTTGAGGTGAAAATCCCCAAAGCGGACAAATAAATTGTATCCCTGTAAAAAGGGGCTTTTGAGGGCGGTGCCCATCTCTAGTTATTGTCCGCTTTAGGGGATTTTTGGGATTTTCACCTCAACCACTTTTGGCCGATAATAGCTTGACACCCTTGACACACCGCACGGTTTTGTTGCCTCTCCGGAGAGCAAGGCCGGCCTCTACCACTACTCCGCATGTGTTGTAGTGGTACCCTATTGCCTTCAGCGCAAGCTTACAAAGCGTAGTGGGAGTGCTACTCTAAGCGATGTGGGACTCTTGCGTAATGGGCATTCGTAAACTCGCTAAGAGGACAAAGCCGTGCGGGTGTCAAGCCAAAATCCAATATCTGCTACAAGGCAAGCCCTTGTCCTGAGGTGAGGTGATATTCCCCAAAGTGGACAAATAGATTGTATCCCCACAAAAAGGCACTTTTGAGGGCAGTGCCCATCTCCAGTTATTGTCCGCTTTGGGGGATTTTCGGGATTTTCACCTCAGGCACTTTTGGCCGATATTGGGCTTACACCCCTGACACCTCGCACGGTTTTGTTGCCTCTCCAGAGAGCAGGGCTCGCCTCCACCACTGCTACGTATGTGTTGTAGTGGTACCCTATTGCCTTCAGCGCAACCTTATAAGGCATAGGGGGAGCGCTACTCTAAGCGATGTGGGACTCTTGCGTAATTAGAATTCCCGCACTCGCTAAGAGGACAAAGCCGTGCGGGTGTCAAGCCAAAATGCAATATCGGCTACAAGGCAAGCCCTTGGCCTAAGGTGAGGTGAAATTCCCCAAAGTGGACAAATAGATTGTATCGCCACAAAAAGGCGCTTTTAAGGGCAGTGCCCATCTCTAGTTATTGTCCGCTTTTGGGGATTTTCGAGATTTTCACCTCAGGCACTTTTGGCCGATATTGGCTTGACACCCTTGACACCCCACACAGTTTTGTTGCCTCTCCGGAGGGCAAGGCACGCCTCTACCACTACTCCGCATGTGTTGTAGTGGCACCCTATTGCCTCCAGCGCAAGCTTACAAGGCATAGGGGGAGCGCACCTCTAAGCGATGTGCGACACTTGCTTAATGAGCATACCCACCCTCGCCAAGAGGACAAAGCCGTGCGGGTGTCAAGCCAAAATCCAATATCGGCCACAAGGCAAGCCCTTGGCCTGAGTTGAGGTGAAAATCCCTAAAGCGGACAAATAGATTGTATCCCCACAAAAAGGCGCTTTTGAGGGCAGTGCCCGTCTCCAGTTGTTGTCCGCTTTTGGGGATTTTTGGGATTTTCACCTCAGGCACTGTTGGCCGATATTGGCTTGACACCCTTTACACCCCGCACGGTTTTGTTGCCTCTTCGGAGAGCAAGGCACGCCTCTATCACTACTCCGCATGTGTTGTAGTGGTACCCTATTGCCTTCAGCGCAACCTTATAGGGCATAGGGGGAGCGCTCCTCTATGCGATGTGGGACTTTTGCATAATGAGCATGCCCACATTCGCTAAGAGGACATTGCCGTGCTGGTGTCAAGCCAAAATCCAATATCGGCTACAAGGCAAGCCCTTGGCCTAAGGTGAGGTGAAATTCCCCAAAGTGGACAAATAGATTGTATCCCCTCAAAAAGGCGCTTTTGAGGGCAGTGCCCATCTCCAGTTATTTTTCGCTTTTGGGGATTTTCGAGATTTTCACCTCAGGCACTTTTGGCCGATATTGGCTTGACACCCTTGACACCCCACACGGTTTTGTTGCCTCTCCAAAGAGCAAGGCACGCCTCTACCACTACTCCGCATGTGTTGTAGTGGTACCCTATTGCCTTCAGCGCAACCTTATAAGGCATAGGGGGAGCGCTACTCTAAGCGATGCGGGACTCTTGCGTAATGAGAATTCCCACACTAGCTAAGAGGACAAAGCCGTGCGGGTGTCAAGCCAAAGTCCAATATCAGCTACAAGGCAGGCCCTTGGCCTGAGGTGAGGTGAAAATCCCAAAAGCGGACAAATAGATTGTATCCCTAGAAAAAGGCACTTTTTAGGGCGGTGCCCACCTCCAGTTATAGTCCGCTTTGGGTGATTTTCGGGATTTTCACCTAAGGCACTTTTGGCCGATATTGGCTTGACACCCTTGACAACCTGCACGGTTTTGTTGCCTGTCCGGAGGCAAGGCACACCTCTACCACTACTCCGCAAGTGTCGTAGTGGTACCCTATTGCCTCCAGCGCAGGCTTACAAGGCATAGGGGGAGCGCTCCTCTAAGCAATGTGCGACACTTGCTTAATGAGCATGCCCACACTCGCTAAGAGGACATTGCCGTGCGGGTGTCAAGCCAAAATCCAATATCGGCTACAAGGCAAGCCCTTGGCCTGAGTTGAGGTGAAAATCCCCAAAGCGGACAAATAGATTGTATCCCCACAAAAAGGCGCTTTTGAGGGCAGTGTCCGTCTCTAGTTATTGTCTGCCTTTGGGGATTTTTGGGATTTTCACCTCAGGCACTTTTGGCCGATATTGGCTTGACACCCTTGACACCTCGCACGGTTTTGTTGCCTCTCCGGAGAGCAGGGCACGCCTCTACCACTACTACGCATTTGTTGTAGTGGTACCCTATTGCCTTCAGCGCAACCTTATAGGGCATAGGGGGAGCGCTCCTCTATGCGATGTGGGACTTTTGCATAATGAGCATGCCCACACTCGCTTAGAGGACATTGCTGTGCGGGTGTCAAGCCAAAATCCAATATCGGCTACCAGGCAAGCCCTTGGCCTAAGGTAAGGTGAAATTCCCCAAAGTGGACAAATAGATTGTATCCCCACAAAAAGGCGCTTTTGAGGGCAGTGCCCATCTCCAGTTGTTGTCCGCTTTTGGGGATTTTCGAGATTTTCACCTCAGGCACTTTTGGCCGATATGGGCTCGACACCCTTGACACCCCACACGGTTTTGTTTCCTCTCCGGAGAGCAAGGCAAGCCTCTACCACTAGTCCGCATGTGTTGTAGTGGTACCCTATTGCCTTCAGCGCAACCTTATAAGGCATAGGGGGAGCGCAACTCTAAGCGATGTGGGACTCTTGCGTAATGAGAATTCCCACACTCGCTAAGAGGACAAAGCCGTGCGGGTGTCAAGCCAATGTCCAATATCGGCTGCAAGGCAAGCCCTTGGCCTAAGGTGAGGTGAAAATCCCAAAAGCGGACAAATAGATTGTATCCCTAGAAAAAGGCGCTTTTTAGGGCGGTGCCCAGCCCCAGTTATTGTCCGCTGTGGGTGATTTTCGGGATTTTCACCTCAGGCACTTTTGGCCGAGATTGGCTTGACACCCTTGACACCCTGCACGGTTTCTTTGCCTCTCCGGAGGGCAAGGCACGCCTCTACGACTACTCCGCATGTGTTGTAGTCGTACCCTATTGCCTCCAGCGCAAGCTTACAAGGCATAGGGGCAGGGCTCCTCTAAGCGATGTGGGACTCTTGCTTAATGAGCAAGCCCACCCGCGCCAAGAGGACAAAGCCGTGCGGGTGCCAAGCCAAAATCCAATATCGGCTACAAGGCAAGCCCTTGGCCTGAGTTGAGATGAAAATCCCCAAAGCAGACAAATAGATTGTATCCCTACAAAAAGGCGCTGTTGAGGGCAGTGCCCGTCTCCAGTTATTGTCCGCTTTTGTGGATTTTCGGGATTTTCACCTCAGGCACTTTTGGCCGATATTGGTTTGACACCCTTGACACCCCGCACGGTTTTGTTGCCTCTCCGGAGAGCAGGGCACGCCTCTACCACTACTACGCACGTGTTGTAGTGGTACCCTATTGCCTTCAGCGCAACCTTATAAGGCATAGGGGGAATGCTACTCTAAGCGATGTGGGACTCTTGCGTAATTAGAATTCCTGCCCTCGCTAAGAGGACAAAGCCGTGCGGGTGTCAAGCCAAAATCCAATATCGGCTACAAGGCAAGCCCTAGGCCTAAGGTGAGGTGAAAATTCCAAAAGCGGACAAATAGATTGTATCCCTACAAAAAGGCACTTTTGAGGGCTGTGCCCATCTCCAGTTATTGTCCGCTTTAGGCGATTTTCGGGATTTTTACCTGAGGCACATTTGGCTGATATTGGCTTGACACCCTCGACACCCTGCACGGTTTTGTTGCCTCTCCGGAGGGCAGGGCACGCCTACACCACTACTCCGCATGTGTTGTATTGGTACCTTATTGCCATCAGCGCAACTTTATAGGGCATAGTGGGAGTGCCCCTCTACGCGATGTGGGACTTTTGCATAATGAGCACGCCCACACTTGCTAAGAGGACATTGCCGTGTGGGTGTCAAGCCAAAATGCAATATCGGCTACAAGGCAAGCCTTTGGCCTAAGGTGAGGTGAAACTCCCCAAGGTGGACAAATAGATTGTATCCCCACAAAAAGGCGCTTTTGAGGGCAGTGCCCGTCTCCAGTTATTGTCCGCTTTTGGGGATTTTCGGGATTTTCACCTCAGGCACTTTTGGCCAATATTGGCTTGACATCCTTGACACCTTGCACGGTTTTGTTGCCTCTCCGGAGTGCAAGGCACGCCTCTACCACTACTCCGCATGTGTTGTAGGGGTACCCTATTGCCTTCAGCGCAAGCTTATAGGGCATAGGGGGAGCGCTCCTCTATGCGATGTGGGACTTTTGCATAATGAGCACGCCCACACTCGCTAAGAGGACATTGCCGTGCGGGTGTCAAGGCAAAATCCAATATCGGCTACAAGGCAAGCCCTTGGCCTGAGTTGAGGTGAAAATCCCCAAAGCGGACAAATAGATTGTATCCCCACAAAAAGGCGCTTTTGAGGGCAGTGCCCGTCTCTAGTTATTGTCCGCTTTTGGGGATTTTTGGGATTTTCACCTCAGGCACTTTTGGCCGGTATTGGCTTGACACCCTTGACACCCTAAACGGTTTTGTTGCCTCTCCGGAGAGCAAGGCACGCCTCTACCACTACTCCGCATGTGTTGTAGGGGTACCCTATTGCCTTCAGCGCAAGCTTATAGGGCATAGGGGGAGCGCTCCTCTATGCGATGTGGGACTTTTGCATAATGAGCACGCCCACACTTGCTAAGAGGACAAAGCCGTGCGGGTGTCAAGCGAATATCCAATATCGGCTACAAGGCAAGCTCTTGGCCTGAGTTGAGGTGAAAATCTCCAAAGCGGACAAATAGACATTATCCCCACAAAAAGGCGCTTTTGAGGGCAGTGCCCGTCTCCAGTTATTGCCCGCTTTTGTGGATTTTCGGGAGTTTCACCTCAGGCACTTTTGGCCGATATTGGCTTGACACCCTTGACACCCCGCACGGTTTTTGTTGCCTCTCCGGAGAGCAAGGCACGCCTCTACCATTACTCCGCATGTGTTGTAGTGGTACCCTATTGCCTTCAGCGCAAACTTATAGGGCATAGGGGGAGCGCTCCTCTATGCGATGTGGGACTTTTGCATAATGAGCATGCCCACCCTCGCCAAGAGGACAAAGCCGTGCTGGTGTCTAGCCAAAATCCAATATTGGCTACAAGGCAAGCCTTTGGCCTGAGTTGAGGTGAAAATCCCCAAAGCAGACAAATAGATTGTATCCCCACAAAAAGGCGCTTTTGAAGGCAGTGCCCCTCTCCAGTTATTGCCCGCTTTTGTGGATTTTCGGGATTTTCACCTCAGGCACTTTTGGCCGATATTGGCTTGACACCCTTGACACCCCGCACGGTTTTGTTGCCTCTCCGGAGAGCAGGACACGCCTCTACCAGTACTACGCATGTGTTGTAGTGGTAACCTATTGCCTTCAGCGTAACCTTATAAGGCATAGGGGGAGCGCTACTCAATGCGATGTGGGACACTTGCGTAATTAGAATTCCCGCACTCGCCAAGAGGACAAAGCCGTGCGGGTGTCAAGCCAAAATCCAATATCGGCTACAAGGCAAGCCCTTGGCCTAAGGTGAGGTGAAATTCCCCAAAGTGGACAAATAGATTGTATCCCCACAAAAAGGCGCTTTTGTGGGCAGTGCCCGTCTCCAGTTAATGTCCGCTTTTGGGGATTTTCGGGATTTTTACCTCAGGCACTTTTGGCCGATATAGGCTTGACATCCTTGACACCCTGCACGGTTTTGTTGCCTCTCCGGAGAGCAAGGCACGCCTCTACCACTACTCCGCATGTGTTGTAGGGGTACCCTATTGCCTTCAGCGCAAGCTTATAGGGCATAGGGGGAGCGCTCATCTATGCGATGTGGGACTTTTGCATAATGAGCATGCCCACACTCGCTAAGAGGACATTGCCGTGCGGGTGTCAAGGCAAAATCCAATATCGGCTACAAGGCAAGCCCTTGGCCTGAGTTGAGGTGAAAATCCCCAAAGCGGACAAATAGATTGTATCCCCACAAAAAGGCGCTTTTGAGGGCAGTGTCCGTCTCTAGTTATTGTCTGCCTTTGGGGATTTTTGGGATTTTCACCTCAGGCACTTTTGGCCGATATTGGCTTGACACCCTTGACACCTCGCACGGTTTTGTTGCCTCTCCGGAGAGCAGGGCACGCCTCTACCACTACTACGCATTTGTTGTAGTGGTACCCTATTGCCTTCAGCGCAACCTTATAAGGCATAGGGGGAGCGCTACTCTAAGCGATGTGGGACACTTGCGTAATTAGAATTCCCGCACTCGCTAAGAGGACAAAGCCGTGCGGGTGTAAAGCCAAAATCCAATATCGGCTACAAGGCAAGCCCTTGGCCTAAGGTGAGGTGAAAATTCCAAAACCGGACAAATAGATTGTATCCCTACAAAAAGGCATTTTTGAGGGCAGTGCCCATCTCCAGTTATTGTCCGCTTTAGGGGATTTTCGGGATTTTTACCTCAGGCACATTTGGCCGATATTGGCTTGACACCCTTGACACCCTGCACGGTTTTGTTGCCTCTCCGGAGGGCAAGGCACGCCTCCACCACTACTCCGCATGTGTTGTAGTGGTACCCTATTGCCTTCAGCGCAAGCTTATAGGGCATAGGGGGAGCGCTCCTCTATGCGATGTGGGACTTTTGCATAATGAGCACGCCGACGCTTGCTAAGAGGACATTGTCGTGTCGGAGTCAAGCCAAAATGCAATATCGGCTACAGGCAAGCCTTTGGCCTAAGGTGAGGTGAAAACTCCCCAAAGTGGACCCAAAAGGCGCTTTTGAGGGCAGTGCCCGTCTCCAGTTATTGTCCGCTTTTTGGGATTTTCGGGATTTTCACCTCAGGCACTTTTGGCCGATATTGGCTTGACACCCTTGACACCCCGCACGGTTTTGTTGCCTCTCCGGAGAGCAGGGCACGCCTCTACCACTACTACGCATGTGTTGTAGTGGTACCCTATTGCCTTCAGCGCAACCTTATAAGGCATAGGGGGAGCGCTACTCTAAGCGATGTGGGACACTTGCGTAATTAGAATTCCCGCACTCGCTAAGAGGACAAAGCCGTGCGGGTGTCAAGCCAAAATCCAATATCGGCTACAAGGCAAGCCCTTGGCCTAAGGTGAGGTGAAAATTCCAAAAGCGGACAAATAGATTGTATCCCTACAAAAAGGCACTTTTGAGGGCAGTGCCCATCTCCAGTTATTGTCCGCTTTAGGGGATTTTCGGGATTTTTACCTCAGGCACATTTGGCCGATATTGGCTTGACACCCTTGACACCCTGCACGGTTTTGTTGCCTCTCCGGAGGGCAAGGCACGCCTCCACCACTACTCCGCATGTGTTGTAGTGGTACCCTATTTGCCTTCAGCGCAAGCTTATAGGGCATAGGGGGAGCGCTCCTCTATGCGATGTGGGACTTTTGCATAATGAGCACGCCGACGCTTGCTAAGAGGACATTGTCGTGTCGGAGTCAAGCCAAAATGCAATATCGGCTACAAGGCAAGCCTTTGGCCTAAGGTGAGGTGAAACTCCCCAAAGTGGACAAAAAGGCGCTTTTGAGGGCAGTGCCCGTCTCCAGTTATTGTCCGCTTTTGGGGATTTTTGGGATTTTCACCTCAGGCACTTTTGGCCGATATTGGCTTGACACCCTTGACACCCCGCACGGTTTTGTTGCCTCTCCGGAGAGCAGGGCACGCCTCTACCAGTACTACGCATGTGTTGTAGTGGTACCCTATTGCCTTCAACGCAACCTTATAAGGCATAGGGGGAGCGCTACTCTAAGCGATGTGGGACACTTGCGTAATTAGAATTCCCGCACTCGCTAAGAGGACAAAGCCGTGCGGGTGTCGAGCCAAAATCCAATATCGGCTACAAGGCAAGACCTTGGCCTAAGGTGAGGTGAAAATTCCAAAAGCGGTACAAATAGATTGTATCCCTACAAAAAGGCACTTTTGAGGGCAGTGCCCATCTCCAGTTATTGTCCACTTTAGGGGATTTTCTGGATTTTTACCTCAGGCACATTTGGCCGATATTGGCTTGACACCCTTGACACCCTGCACGGTTTTGTTGCCTCTCCGGAGGGCAAGGCACGCCTCCACCACTACTCCGCATGTGTTGTAGTGGTACCCTATTTCCTTCAGCGTAAGCTTATAGGGCATAGGGGGAGCGCTCCTCTATGCGATGTGGGACTTTTGCATAATGAGCACGCCCACACTTGCTATGAGGACATTGTCGTGTGGGTGTCATGCCAAAATGCAATATCGGCTACAAGGCAAGCCCTTGGCCTATGGTGAGGTGAAATTCCCCAAAGTGGACAAATAGATTGTATCCCCACAAAAAGGCGCTTTTGAGGGCAGTGCCCGTCTCCAATTAATGTTCGCTTTTGGGGATTTTCGGGATTTTTACCTCAGGCACTTTTGGCCGATATAGGCTTGACATCCTTGACACCCTGCACGGTTTTGTTGCCTCTCCGGAGAGCAAGGCATGCCTCTACCACTACTCCGAATGTGTTGTAGGGGAACCCTATTGCCTTCAGCGCAAGCTTATAGGGCATAGGGGGAGCGCTCCTCAATGCGATGTGGGACTTTTGCATAATGAGCATGCCCACACTCGCTAAGAGGACATTGCCGTGCGGGTGTCAAGGCAAAATCCAATATCGGCTACAAGGCATGCGCTTGGCCTAAGTTGAGGTGAAAATCCCCAAAGCGGACAAATAGATTGTATCCCCACAAAAAGGCGCTTTTGAGGGCAGTGTCCGTCTCCAGTTATTGTCCGCTTTTGGGGATTTTTGGGATTTTCACCTCAGGCACTTTTGGCCGATATTGGCTTGACACCCTTGACACCCTGCACGGTTTTGTTGCCTCTTCGGAGAGCAGGGCACGCCTCTACCACTACTACGCGTGTGTTGTAGTGGTACCCTATTGCCTTCAGCGCAACCTTATAAGGCATAGGGGGAGCGCTACTCTAAGCGATGTGGGACACTTGCGTAATTAGAATTCCCGCACTCGCTAAGAGGACAAAGCCGTGCGGGTGTCAAGCCAAAATCCAATATCGGCTACAAGGCAAGCCCTTGGCCTAAGGTGAGGTGAAAATTCCAAAAGCGGAAAAATAGATTGTATCCCTACAAAAAGGCACTTTTGAGGGCAGTGCCCATCTCCAGTTATTGTCCGCTTTAGGGGATTTTCGGGATTTTTACCTCAGGCACATTTGGCCGATATTGGCTTGACACCCTTGACTCCCTGCACGGTTTTGTTGCCTCTCCGGAGGGCAAGGCACGCCTCCACCACTACTCCGCATGTGTTGTAGTGGTACCCTATTTCCTTCAGCGCAAGCTTATAGGGCATAGGGGGAGCGCTCCTCTATGCGATGTGGGACTTTTGCATAATGAGCACGCCCACACTTGCTATGAGGACATTGTCGTGTGGGTGTCAAGCCAAAATGCAATATCGGCTACAAGGCAAGCCCTTGGCCTATGGTGAGGTGAAATTCCCCAAAGCGGACAAATAGATTGTATCCCCACAAAAAGGCGCTTTTGAGGGCAGTGCTCGTCTCCAATTAATGTTCGCTTTTGGGGATTTTCGGGATTTTTACCTCAGGCACTTTTGGCCGATATAGGCTTGACATCCTTGACACCCTGCACGGTTTTGTTGCCTCTCCGGAGAGCAAGGCATGCCTCTACCACTACTCCGAATGGGTTGTAGGGGAACCCTATTGCCTTCAGCGCAAGCTTATAGGGCATAGGGGGAGCGCTCCTCTATGCGATGTGGAACTTTTGCATAATGAGCATGCCTACACTCGCTAAGAGGACATTGCCGTGCGGGTGTCAAGGCAAAATCCAATATCGGCTACAAGGCAAGCGCTTGGCCTGAGTTGAGGTGAAAATCCCCAAAGCGGACAAATAGATTGTATCCCCACAAAAAGGCGCTATTGAGGGCAGTGTCCGTCTCCAGTTATTGTCCGCTTTTGGGATTTTTGGGATTTTCACCGTAGGCACTTTTGGCCGATATTGGCTTGACACCCTTGACACCCCGCACGGTATTGTTGCCTCTCCGGAGAGCAGGGCACGCCTCTACCAGTACTACGCATGTGTTGTAGTGGTACCCTATTGCCTTCAACGCAACCTTATAAGGCATAGGGGGAGCGCTACTCTAAGCGATGTGGGACACTTGCGTAATTAGAATTCCCGCACTCGCTAAGAGGACAAAGCCGTGCGGGAGTCGAGCCAAAATCCAATATCGGCTACAAGGCAAGACCTTGGCCTACGGTGAGGTGAAAATTCCAAAAGCGTACAAATAGATTGTATCCCTACAAAAAGGCACTTTTGAAGGCAGTGCCCATCTCCAGTTATTGTCCACTTTAGGGGATTTTCTGGATTTTTACCTCAGGCACATTTGGCCGATATTGGCTTGACACCCTTGACACCCTGCACGGTTTTGTTGCCTCTCCGGAGGGCAAGGCACGCCTCCACCACTACTCCGCATGTGTTGTAGTGGTACCCTATTTCCTTCAGAGTAAGCTTATAGGGCATAGGGGGAGCGCTCCTCTATGCGATGTGGGACTTTTGCATAATGAGCACGCCCACACTCGCTATGAGGACATTGCCATGCGGGTGTCAAGCCAAAATCCAATATCGACTACCGGGCAAGCCCTTGGCCTAAGGTGAGGTGAAATTCCCCAAAGTGGACAAATAGATTGTATCCCCACAAAAAGGCGCTTTTGAGGGGAGTGCCCATCTCCAGTTATTTTCCGCTTTTGGGGATTTTTGGGATTTTCACCTCAGGCACTTTTGGCCGATATTGGCTTGACACCCTTGACACCCCGCACGGTTTTGTTGCCTCTCCGGAGAGCAAGGCACGACTTACCACTACTCGCATGTGTCTGTAGTGGTACCCTGTTACCTCCAGCGCAAGCTTACAACGGGCATCAGGGGGACCGGGCTTCCTAGTGATTGTGGGACTCTATTCTTTAATGAGCATGCCCACACTCGCTAAGAGGACATTGCCGTGCGGGTGTCAAGCCAAAATCCAATATCGACTACCAGGCAAGCCCTTGGCCTAAGGTGAGGTGAAATTCCCCAAAGTGGACAAATAGATTGTATCCCCACAAAAAGGCGCTTTTGAGGGGAGTGCCCATCGCCAGTTATTTTCCGCTTTTGGGGATTTTTGGGATTTTCACCTCAGGCACTTTTGGCCGATATTGGCTTGACACCCTTGACCCCCCGCACGGTTTTGTTGCCTCTCCGGAGAGCAAGGCACGACTTTACCACTACTCTGCATGTGTTGTAGTGGTACCCTATTACCTCCAGCGCAAGCTTACAAGGCATAGGGGGAGCGCTCCTCTAAGCGATGTGGGACTCTTGCTTAACGAGCATACCCACCCTCGCTAAGAGGACAAAGCCGTGTGGATGTCAAGCCAAATCCAATATCGGCTACAAGGCAAGCCCTTGGCCTGAGTTGAGGTGAAAATCCCCAAAGCGGACAAATAGATTGTATCCCCACAAAAAGGCGCTTTCGAGGGCAGTGCCCATCTCTAGTTATTGTCCGCTTTTGGGGATTTTCGGGATTTTCACCTCAGGCACTTTTGGCCGATATTGGCTTGACACCCTTGACACCCCGCACGGTTTTGTTGCCTCTCCGGAGAGCAAGGCACGCCTCTTCCACTACTCCGCATGTGTTGTTGTGGTACCCTATTGCCTTCAGCGCAAGCTTATAGGCATAGGGGGAGCGCTCCAGCTATGCGTATGTGGGACTTTTGCATAATGAGCATGCCCACACTCGCTAAGAAGAACATTGCCGTGCGGGTGTCAACCCAAAATCCAAATAATCGGACCTACCAGGCAAGCCCCTTGGAACCTAAGGTCCGAGGTGGAAATTCCCCAAAGTGGACACAATAGATTGTACCCCACAAAAATGCGACTTTTGAGGGGATGCCTATCTCCAGTTATTTTCCGCTTTTGGGGATTTTTGGGATTTTCACCTCAGGCACTTTTGGCCGATATTGGCTTGACACCCTTGACACCCCGCACGGTTTTGTTGCCTCTCCGGAGAGCAAGGCACGACTTTACCACTACTCTGCATGTGTTGTAGTGGTACCCTATTACCTCCAGCGCAAGCTTACAAGGCATAGGGGGAGCGCTCCTCTAAGCGATGTGGGACTCTTGCTTAACGAGCATACCCACCCTCGCTAAGAGGACAAAGCCGTGTGGATGTCAAGCCAAATCCAATATCGGCTACAAGGCAAGCCCTTGGCCTGAGTTGAGGTGAAAATCCCCAAAGCGGACAAATAGATTGTATCCCCACAAAAAGGCGCTTTCGAGGGCAGTGCCCATCTCCAGCTATTGTCCGCTTTTGGGGATTTTCGGGATTTTCACCTCAGGCACTTTTGGCCGATATTGGCTTGACACCCTTGACACCCTGCACGGTTTTGTTGCCTCTACGGAGAGCAAGGAACGCCTCTACCACTACTCCGCATGTGTTGTAGTGGTACCTATTGCCTTCAGCGCAACCTTATAAGGCATAGGGGGAGCACTACTCTAAGCGATGTGGGACTTTTGCGTAATTAGAATTCCCACACTCGCTAAGAGGACAAAGTCGTGCCGGTGTCAAGCCAAAATCCAATATCGGCTACAAGGCAGGCCCTGGGCCTGAGGTGAGGTGAAAATCCCAAAAGCGGACAAATAGATTGTATCCCTACAAAAAGGCACTTTTGAGGGCAGTGCCCATCTCCAGTTATTGTCCGCTTTAGGGGATTTTCGGGATTTTTACCTCAGGCACATTTGGCCGATATTGGCTTGACACCCTTGACACCCTGCACGGTTTTGTTGCCTCTACGGAGGGCAAGGCACGCCTCCAACACTACTCTGCATGTGTTGTAGTGGTACCCAATTGCCTCCAGCGCAGGCTTACAAGGCATAGGGGGAGCGCTCCTCTGAGTGATGTGGGACTCTTGCTTAATAAGCATGCCCACACTCGCTAAGAGGACAAAGCCGTGCGGGTGTCAAGCCAAAATCCAATATCGGCTACAAGGAAAGCCCTCGGCTGAGGTGAGGTGAAATCCCAAAAGCGGACAAGTAGATTGTATCCCCACAAAAAGGCGGTTTTGAGGGCAATGCCCGTCTCCAGTTATTGTCCGCTTTTTGGGATTTACGGGATTTTCACCTCAGGCACTTTTGGCCGATATTGGCTTGACACCCTTGACACCCCGCACGGTTTTGTTGCCTCTCCGGAGAGCAAGGCACGCCTCTACCACTACTTCGCATGTGTTGTTGTGGTACCATATTGCCTTCAGCACAAGCTTATAGGGCATAGGGGGAGCGCTCCGCTATGCGATGTGGGACTTTTGCATAATGAGCATGCCCATACTCGCTAAGAGGACATTGCCGTGCGGGTGTCAAGCCAAAATCCAATATCTGCAACAAGGCAAGCCCTTGGCCTAAGGTGAGGTGAAATTCCCCAAAGTGGACAAATAGATTGTATCCCCACAAAAAGGCGCTTTTGAGGGCAGTGCCCATCTCCAGTTATTGTCCGCTTTTGGGGATTTTCGGAATTTTCACCTCAGGCACTTTTGGCCGATATTGGCTTGACACCCTTGACACCCCGCACGGTTTTGTTGCCTCTCCGGAGGGCAAGGCACGCCTCTACCACTACTCCGCATGTGTTGTAGTGGTACCCTATTGCCTCCAGCGCAAGCTTACAAGGCATAGGGGGAGGGCTCCTTTAAGTGATGTGGGACTCTTGCCTAATGAGCATGCCCACCCTCGCCAAGAGGACAAAGCCGTGCGGGTGTCAAGCCAAAATCCAATATCGGCTACAAGGCAAGCCCTTGGTCTGAGTTGAGGTGTAAATCCCCAAAGCAGACAAATAGATTGTATCCCCACAAAAAGGCGCTTTTAAGGGCAGTGCCCGTCTCCAGTTATTTTCCGCTTTTGTGGATTTTCGGGATTTTCACCTTAGGCACTTTTGGCCGATATTGGCTTGACATCCTTGACACCCTGCACGGTTTTGATGCCTCTCCGGAGAGCAGGGCACGCCTCTACCACTACTACGCATGTGTTGTAGTGGTACCCTATTGCCATCAGCGCAACCTTATAAGGCATAGGGGGAGCGCTACTCTAAGCGATGTGGGACTCTTGCGTAAATAGAATTCCCGCACTCGCTAAGAGGACAAAGCCGTGCGGGTGTAAAGCCAAAATCCAATATCGGCTACAAGGCAAGCCCTTGGCCTCAGGTGAGGTGAAAATTCCAAAAGCGGAAAAAATAGATTGTATCCCTACAAAAAGGCACTTTTGAGGGCAGTGCCCATCTCCAGTTATTGTCCGCTTTAAAGGATTTTCGGGATTTTGACCTCAGGCAGATTTGGCCGATATTGGCTTGACACCCTTGACACCCTGCCCGGTTTTGTTGCCTCTCCGGAGGGCAAGGCAAGCCTCCACCACTACTCCGCATATGTTGTTGTGCTACCCCATTGCCTTCAGCTCAAGCATAGAGGGAATAGGGGGAGCGCTCATCTATGCAATGTGGGACTTTTGCATAATGAGCATGCCCACACTTGCTAAGAGGACATTAGCCTAAGGTGAGGTGAAATTCCCCAAAGTGGACAAATAGATTGTATCCCCACAAAAAGGCGCTTTTGAGGGCAGTGCCCGTCTCCAGTTATTGTCCGCTTTTGGGGATTTTCGGGATTTTCACATCAGGCACTTTTGGCCGATATTGGCTTGACACCCTTGACACCCTGCAAGGTTTTGTCGCCTCTCCGGAGAGCAAGGCACGCCTCTACCACTACTCCGCATGTGTTGTAGGGGTACCCTATTGCCTTCAGCGCAAGCTTATAGGACATAGGGGGAGCGCTCCTCTATGCGATGTGGGACTTTTGCATAAAGAGCAAGCCCACACTCGCTAAGAGGACAAAGCCTTGCGGATTTCAAACCAAAATCCAATATCGGCTACAAGGAAAGCCCTTGGCCTGAGTTGAGGTGAAAATCCCCAAAGCGGACAAATAGATTGTATCCCCACAAAAAGGCGCTTTTGAGGGCAGTGCCCATCTCCAGTTATTGTCCGCTTTTGGTGATTTTCGGGATTTTCACCTCAGGCACTTTTGGCCGATATTGGCTTGACACCCTTGACACCTTGCACGGTTTTGTCGCCTCTCCGGAGAGCAAGGCACGACTCTACCACTACTCCGCATGTGTTGTAGGGGTACCCTATTGCCTCCAGCGCAAGCTTACAAGGCATAGGGGGAGCGCTCCTCTATGTGATGTGGGACTCTTGTGGAATGAGCATTCCCACACTCGCTGGGAGGACAAAGCCGTGCGGGTGTCAAGCCAAAATCCAATATCGGCTACGGCGCAAGCCCTTGGCCTGAGGTGAGGTGAAATTCCCCAAACCGAACAAATAGATTGTATACCCACAAAAAGGCGCTTTTGAGGGCAGTGCCCATCTCCAGTTATTGTCCGCTTTTGGGGATTTTCGGGATTTTCACCTCAGGCACTTTTGGCCGATATTGGCTTGACACCCTTGGCACCCCGCATGGTTTTGTTGCCTCTCCGGAGAGCAAGGCACGCCTTTACCACTACACCGCATGTGTTGTAGTGGTACCCTATTGCCTTTAGCGCAAGCTTATAAGGCATAGGGGGAGCACTACTCTAAGCGATGTGGGACACTTGCGTAATGAGCTTGCCCACACTAGCTTAGAGGACAAAGCCGTGTAGGTGACAAGCCAAAATCCAATATCGGCTACAAGGCAAGCCCTTGGCCTAAGGTGTGGTGAAATTCCCCTAAGCGGACAAATAGATTGTATCCCCGCAAAAAGGCGCTTTTGAGGGCAGTGCCCATCTCCAGTTATTGTCTGCTTTGGGGGATTTTCGGGATTTTCACCTCAAGCACTTTTGGCCGATATTGGCTTGACACAATTGACACCCCGCCCGGTTTTCTTGCCTCTCCGGAGAGCAAGGCACGCCTCTACCACTACTCCGCATGTGTTGTAGTGGTACCCTATTGCCTTCAGCGCAACCTTATAAGGCATAGGGGGAGCGCTATTCTAAGCGATGTGGGACTCTTGCGTAATGAGAATTCCGACACTCGCTAAGAGGACAAAGCCGTGCGGGTGTCAAGCCAAAATCCAATATCGGCCACAAGGGAAGCCATTGGCCTTAGGTGAGGTGAAAATCCAAAAAGCGGACAAATAAATTGTATCCCTAGAAAAAGGCGCTTTTTAGGGCGGACCCCACCTCCAGTTATTGTCCGCTTTGGGTGATTTTCGGGATTTTGACCTCAGGCACTTTTGGCCGATATTGGCTTGACACCCTTAACAGCCTGCACGGTTTTGTTGCCTCCCCGGAGGGCAAGGCCCGCCTCTACCGCTACTCCGCATGTGTTGTAGTGGTACCCTATTGCCTCCAGCGCAAGCTTACAAGGCATAGGGGGAGCGCTCCTCTAAGCGATGTGGGACTCTTGCTTAATGAGCATGCCCACCCTCGTTAAGAGGACAAAGCCGTGCGGGTGTCAAGCCAAAATCCAATATCGGCTACAAGGCAAGCCCTTGGCCTGAGGTGAGGTGAAAATCCCCAAAGCGGACAAATAGATTGTATCCCCACAAAAAGGCGCTTTCGAGGGCAGTGCCCGTCTCCAGTTATTGTCGGCTTTTGGGGATTTTAGAGATTTTCACCTCAGGCACTTTTGGCCGATATTGGCTTGACACCCTTGACACCCTGCACGGTTTTGTTGCCTCTACGGAGAGCAGGCACGCCTCTACCACTACTCCGCATGTGTTGTAGTGGTACCCTATTGCCTTCAGCACAACCTTATAAGGCATAGGGGGAGCGCTACGCTAAGCGATGTGGGACTTTTGCGTAATTAGAATTCCCGCACTCGCTAAAAGGACAAAGCCGTGCGGGTGTCAAGCCAAAATCCAATATCGGCAACAAGGAAAGCCCTCGGCCTGAGGTGAGGTGAAATCCCAAAAGCGGACAAATAGACTGTATCCCCACGAAAAGGCGCTTTTGAGGGCAGTGCCCATCTCCAGTTATTGTCCGCTTTTGGGGATTTTCGGGATTTTCACCTCAGGCACTTTTGGCCGATATTGGCTTGACACCCCTCACGGTTTTGTTGCCTTTCCGGAGAGCAAGGCACGCCTCTACCACTACTCTGCATGTGTTGTTGTGGTACCCTATTGCCTTCAGCGCAAGCTTATAGGGCATAGGGGGAGCGCTCCTCTATGCGATGTGGGACTTTTGCATAATGAGCATGCCCACACTCGCTAAGAGGACATTACCGTGCGGGTGACAAGCCAAAATCCAATATCGGCTACAAGGCAAGCCCTTGGCCTAAGGTGAGGTGAAATTCCCCAAAGTGGACAAATAGATTGTATCGCCACAAAAAGGCGCTTTTGAAGGCAGTGCCCATCTCCAGTTATTATCCGCTTTTGGTGATTTTCGGGATTTTCACCTCAGGCACTTTTGGCCGATATTGGCTTGACACCCTTGACACCCCGCACGGTTTTGTTGCCTCTCCGGAGAGCAAGGCACGACTCTACCACTACTCCGCATGTGTTGTAGTGGTACCCTATTGCCTCCAGCGCAAGCTTACAAGGCATAGGGGGAGCGCTCCTCTAAGCGATGTGGGACTCTTGCTTAACGAGCATACCCACCCTCGCTAAGAGGACAAAGCCGTGCGGATTTCAAGCCAAAATCCAATATCGGTTACAAGGAAAGCCCTTGGCCTAAGTTGAGGTGAAAATCCCCAAAGCGGACAAATAGATTGTATCCCTACAAAAAGGCGCTTTTGAGGGCAGTGCCCCTCTCCAGTTATTGACCGCTTTTGGGGATTTTTGGGATTTTCACCTCAGGCACTTTTGGCCGATATTGGCTTGACACCCTTGACAGCCCGCACGGTTTTGTTGCCTCTGCGGAGTGCAAAGCACGCCTGTACCACTACTCCGCATGTGTTGCAGTGGTACCCTATTGCCTTCAGCGCAAGCTTATAGGGCATAGGGGGAGCGCTCCTCTATGCGATGTGGGACTTTTGCATAATGAGCATGCCCACACTCGCTAAGAGGACATTGCCGTGCGGGTGACAAGCCAAAATCCAATATCGGCTACAAGGCAAGCCCTTGGCCTAAGGTGAGGTGAAATTCCCCAAAGTGGACAAATAGATTGTATCGCCACAAAAAGGCGCATTAGAGGGCAGTGCCCATCTCCAATTATTGTCCGCTTTTGGTGATTTTCGGGATTTTCACCTCAGGCACTTTTGGCCGATATTGGCTTGACACCCTTGACACCGCGCACGGTTATGTTGCCTATCCGGAGAGCAAGGCACGACTCTACCACTACTCCGCATGTGTTGTAGTGGTACCCTATTGCCTCCGGCGCAAGCTTACAAGGCATAGGGGGAGCGCTCCTCTAAGCGATGTGGGACTCTTGCTTAACGAGCATACCCAACCTCGCTAAGAGGACAAAGCCGTGCGGGTGACAAGCCAAAATCCAATATCGGCTACAAGGCAAGCCCTTGGCCTGAGTTGAGGTGAAAATCCCCAAAGCAGACAAATAGATTGTATCCCCACAAAAAGACGTTTTTGAGGGCAGTGCCCATCTCCAGTTATTGTTCGCTTTAGGGGATTTTCGGGATTTTCACCTCAGGCACTTTTGGCCGATATTGGCTTGACACCCTTGACACACCACACGGTTTTGTTGCCTCTCCGTAGAGCAAGGCCTGCCTCTACCACTATTCCGCATGTGTTGTAGTGGTACCGTATTGCCTTCAACGCAAGCTTATAGGGCATAGGGGGAGCGCTCCTGCCCACACTCGCTAAGCGGACAGAGCCGTGCGGGTGTCAAGCCAAAATCCAATATCGACTACAAGGCAAGCCCTTGGCCTGAGGTGAGGTGAAAATCCCAAAAGCGGACAAATAGATTGTGTCCCTACAAAGAGGCTCTTTTGAGGGCAGTGCCCATCACCAATTATTGTCTGCTTTTGGGGATTTTCGATATTTTCACCTCAGGCACTTCTGGCCTATATTGGCTTGACACCCTCGACACCCCGCACGATTTTGTTGCCTCCCCAGAGAGCAAGGCACGCCTCTACCACTACTCCGCATGTGTTGTAGTGGTACCCTATTGCCTTCAGCGCAAGCTTATAGGGCATAGGGGGAGCGCACCTCTAAGCGATGTGGGACTCTTGCTTAATGAGCACGCCCACACTCGCTAAGAGGAAGAAGCCATGCGGGCGTCGGGCCAAAATCCTATATTGGCTACAACGCAAGCCCTTGGCCTGAGGTGAGGTGAAAATCCCAAAAGCGGACAAATAGATTGTATCCCTACAAAAAGGCGCTTTTGAGGGCAGTGCCGATCTCCAGTTATTGTTCGCTTTAGGGGTTTTTCGGGATTTTCACCTTAGGCACTTTTGGCCTATATTGGCTTGACACTCTGGACACACCGCACGGTTTTGTTGCCTCTCCGGAGAGCAAGGCCGGCCTCTGCCACTACTCCGCATGTGTTGTAGTGGTACCCTATTGCCTTCAGCGCAAGCTTATATGGCATAGGGGGAGCCCTCCTCTATGCGATGTGGGAATTTTGCATAATGAGCATGCGCACACTCGCTAAGCGGACAAAGCCGTGCGGGTGTCAAACCAAAATCCAATATCGGCTACAAGGCAAGCCATTGGCTTGAGGTGAGGTGAAAATCCCCAAAGCGGACAAGTAGATTGTATCCCTACAAAAAGGCTCTTTTGAGGGCAGTGCCCATCACCAATTATTGTCTGCTTTTGGCGATTTTCGGGATTTTCACCTCAGGCACTTCTGGCCTATATTGGCTTGACACCCTCGACACCCCGCACGGTTTTGTTGCCTCCCCAAAGAGCAAGGCACGCCTCTACCACGACTCCGCATGTGTTGTAGTGGTACCCTATTGCCTTCAGCGCAAGCTTATAGGGCATAGGGGGAGCGTACCTCTAAGCGATGTGGGACTCTTGCTTAATGAGCACGCCCACACTCGCTAAGAGGAAGAAGCCGTGCGGGCGTCAGGCCAAAATCCTATATTGGCTACAACGCAAGCCCTTGGCCTGAGGTGAGGTGAAAATCCCAAAAGCGGACAAATAGATTGTATCCCTACAAAAAGGCGCTTTTGATGGCAGTGCCGATCTCCAGTTATTGTTCGCTTTAGGGGTTTTTCGGGATTTTCACCTTAGGCACTTTTGGCCTATATTGGCTTGACACTCTGGACACACCGCACGGTTTTGTTGCCTCTCCGGAGAGCAAGGCCGGCCTCTGCCACTACTCCGCATGTGTTGTAGTGGTACCCTATTGCCTTCAGCGCAAACTTATATGGCATAGGGGGAGCGCTCCTCTATGCGAAGTGGGAATTTTGCATAATGAGCATGCCCACACTCGCTAAGCGGACAAAGCCGTGCGGGTGTCAAGCCAAAATCCAATATCGGCTACAAGGCAAGCCCTTGGCTTGAGGTGAGGTGAAAATCCCCAAAGTGGACAAGTAGATTGTATCCCTACAAAAAGGCTCTTTTGAGGGCAGTGCCCATCCCCAATTATTGTCTGCTTTTGGGGATTTTCGGGATTTTCACCTCAGGCACTTCTGGCCTATATTGGCTTGACACCCTCGACACCCCGCACGGTTTTGATGCCTCTCCAGAGAGCAAGGCACGCCTCTACCACTACTCCGCATGTGTTGTAGTGGTACCCTATTGCCTTCAGCGCAAGCTTATAGGGCATAGGGGGAGCGCACCTCTAAGCGATGTGGGACTCTTGCTTAATGAGTACGCCCACACTCGCTAAGAGGAAGAAGCCGTGCGGGCGTCAAGCCAAAATCCTATATTGGCTACGACGCAAGCCCTTGGCCTGAGGTGAGGTGAAAATCCCAAAAGCGGACAAATAGATTGTATCCCTACAAAAAGGCGCTCTTGAGGGCAGTGCCGATCTCCAGTTATTGTTCGCTTTAGGGGTTTTTCGGGATTTTCACCTTAGGCACTTTTGGCCTATATTGGCTTGACACTCTGGACACACCGCACGGTTTTGTTGGCTCTCCGGAGAGCAAGGCCGGCCTATGCCACTACTCCGCATGTGTTGTAGTGGTACCCTATTGCCTCCAACGCAAGCATACAAGGCATAGGGGGAGCGCTCCTCTAAGCGATGTGGGACACTTGCTTAATGAGCATGCCCACCCTCTCCAAGCGGACAAAGCTGTGCGGGAGTCAAGCCAAAATCCAATATCAGCCACAAGGCAAGCCCTTGGCCTGAGTCGAGGTGAAAATCCCCAAAGCGGACAAATAGATTGTACCCCCACAAAAAGGCGCTTCTGAGGGCAGTGCCCGTCTCCAGTTATTGTTCGCTTTGGGGGATTTTCGGGATTTTCACCTCAGGCACTTTTGGCCGATATTGGCTTGACACCCTTGACAACCCGCACGGTTTTGTTGCCTCTCCGGAGAGCAAGGCACACCTCTGCCACTACTCCGCATGTGTTGTAGTGGTACCCTATTGCCTCCAGCGCAAGCTTAGAAGGCATGGGGGGAGCGCTCCTCTAAGTGATGTGGGACTCTTCTTTAATGAGCATGCCCACACTCGCTAAGAGGATAAAGCCAAGCGGGTGTCATGCCAAAATCCAATATCGACTACAAGGCAAGCCCTTGGCCTGAGGTGAGGTGAAAATCCCGAAAGCGGACAAGTAGATTTTATTCCCCCAAAAAGGCTCTTTTTAGGGCAGTGCCCATCTCCAGTTATTGTCCCCTTTGGGTGATTTTTGGGATTTTCACCTTAGGCACCTTTGGCCGATATTGGCTTGACATAGTTGACACCCCTCACGATTTTGTTGCCTCTCCGGAGAGCGAGGCACGCCTCTACCATTACTCCGCATGTGTTGTAGTGGTACCCTATTGCCTTCAGCGCAAGCTTATAAGGCATAGGGGGAGCGCTACTCTAAGCGATGTGGGACTCTTGTGTAATGAGCATTCCCACACTCGCTAAGAGGACAAAGCCGTGCGGGTGTCAAGCCAAAATCCAATATCGGCAACATGGCAAGCCCTTGGCCTGTGGTGAGGTGAAAATCCCCAAAAGCGGACAAGTAGATTTTATTCCCCCAAAAAGGCTATTTTTAGGGCAGTGCCGATCTCCAGTTATTGTCCCCTTTGGGTGATTTTTGGGATTTTCACCTTAGGCACCTTTGGCCGATATTGGCTTGACACAGTTGACATCCCTCACGATTTTGTTGCCTCTCCGGAGAGCAAGGCACGCCTCTACCATTACTCCGCATGTGTTGTATTGGTACCCTATTGCCTCCAGCGCAAACTTTGAAGGCATAGGGGAAGCGCTCCTCTAAGCGATGTGGGACTCTTGCTTAATGAGCATGACCACACTCGCTAAGTGGATAAAGCCGTGCGGGTGTCAAGCCAAAATCCAATATCGGCAACATGGCAAGCCCTTGGCCTGAGGTGAGGTGAAAATCCCCAAAGCGGACAAATAGATTGTATCCCTACAAAAAGGCGCTTTTGAGGGCAGTGGCATGCTCCAGTTATTGTCCGCTTTGGGGGATTTTCGGGATTTTCACCTCAGGCACTTTTGGCCGATGTTGGGCTGACAGCTTTGAACACCCGCCCGGTTTTGTTGCCTCTCCGGAGGGCGAGGCACGCCTCTACTACTACTCCACATGTGTTGTACTGGTACCCTATTGCCTCCAGCGCAAACTTTGAAGGCATAGGGGGAGCGCTCCTCTAAGTGATGTGGGACTCTTGCTTAATGAGCATGACCACACTCGCTAAGTGGATAAAGCCATGCGGGTGTCAAGTCAAAATCCAATATCGGCAACATGGCAAGCCCTTGGCCTGAGGTGAGGTGAAAATCCCCAAAGCAGACAAGTAGATTGTATTCCCCCAAAAAGGCGCTTTTGAGGGTAGTGCCCATCTCCAGTTACTGTCGACTTTGGGGGATTTTCGGGATTTTCACCTCTGGCACTTTTGGCCGATATTGGCTTGACACCCTTGACACCCCGCACGGTTTTGTTGCCTCTCCGGAGAGCAAGGCACGCATCTACCACTACTCCGCATGTGTTGTAGTGGTACCCTATTGCGTTCTGCGCAAGCTTACAATGCATAGGGGGAGCGCTCCTCTAAGCGATGTTCGACTTTTGCATAATGACCATGCCCACACTCGCTAAAAGGACAAAGCCGTGCGGGTTTCAAGCCAAAATCCAATATCGGCTATAAAGCAAGCCCTTGGCCTGAGGTTTGGTGAAATTTAGCAAAGCGGACAAATAGATTATATCCCTACAAAAAGGCGCTTTTGAGGGCGGTGCCCATCTCCAGTTATTGTCCGCTTTAGGGGATTTTGGGGATTTTCACCTCAGGCACTTTTGGCCGATATTGGCTTAGCACCCTTGATAACCTACACAGTTTTGTTGCCTCTCCGGAGGGCAAGGCAAGCCTCTACCACTACACCGCATGTGTTGTTATGGTACCCTATTGCCTCCAGGGCAAGCTTACAGGGCATAGGGGGAGCGCACCTCTAAGCGATGTGGGACTCTTGCTTAATGAGCACGCCCACACTCGCTAGGAGGAAGAAGCCGTGCGAGCGTGAGGCCAAAATCCAAAATCGGCAACAAGGCAAGCCCTTGGCCTGAGGTTTGGCGAAATTCCCCAAAGCGGACAAATAGATTGTATCCCTACAAAAAGGCGCTTTTGAGGGCAGTGCCGATCTCCAGTTATTGTCCGCTTTAGGGGATTTTCGGGATTTTCACCTCAGGCACTTTTGGCCGATATTGGCTTGACACCCTAGACACACCGCACGGTTTTGTTGCCTCATCGGAGAGCAAGGCCGGCCTCTGCCACTACTCCGCATGTGTTGTAGTGGTACCCTATTGCCTCCAGCGCAAGCTTACAAGGCATAGGGGGAGCGCTCCTCTATGCGATGTGGGACTCTTGCTTAATGAGCATGCCTACCTTCGCTAAGAGGACAAAGCCGTTCGGGTGTCAAGCCAAAATCCAATATCGGCTACAAGGCAAGCCCTTGGCCTGAGTTGAGGTGAAAATCCCCAAAGCGGACAAAAAGATTGTATCCCCACAAAAAGGCGCTTTTGAGGGCAGTGCCCGTCTCCAGTTATTGTCCGCTTTTGGGGATTTTCAAGATTTTCACCTCAGGCACTTTTGGCCGATATTGGCTTGACACCCTTGATACCCCGCACGGTTTTGTTGCCTGTCTGGAGAGCAAGGCACGCCTCTACCACTACTCCGCATGTGTTGTAGTGGTACCCTATTGCCTTCAACGCAAGCTTATAAGGCATAGGGGGACCGCTACTCTAAGCGATGTGGGACTCTGGCGTAATGAGAATTCCCGCACTCGCTAAGGCGACAAAGCCGTGCGAGTGTCAAGCCAAAATCCAATATTGGCTACAAGGCAAGCCCTTGGCCAAAGGTGAGGTGAAATTCCCCAAAGTGGACAAATAGATTGTATCCCCACAAAAAGGCGCTTTTTAGGGCAGTGCCCATCTCTAGTTATTGTCCGCTTTTGGGGATTTTCGGGATTTTCACCTCAGGCACTTTTGGCCGATATTAGCTTGACACCCTTGACACCCCGCACGGTTTTGTTGCCTCTCCGGAGAGCAAGGCACGCCACTACCACTACTCCGCATGTGTTGTAGTGGTACCCTATTGCCTTCAGCGCAACCTTATAAGGCATAGGGGAAGCGCTACTCTAAGCGATGTGGGACTCTTGCGTAATGAGAATTCCCACACACGCTAAGAGGACAAAGCCGTGTGGGTGTCAAGCCAAAGTCCAATATCGGCTACAAGGCAAGCCCTTGGCCTAAGGTGAGGTGAAAATCCCAAAAGCGGACAAATAGATTGAATCCCTAGAAAAAGGCGCTTTTTAGGGCGGTGCCCACCTCTAGTTATTGTCCGCTTTGGGTGATTTTCGGGATTTTGACCTCAGGCACTTTTGGTCGATATTGGCTTGACACCCTTGACGCCCTGCACGGTTTTGTTGCCTCTCCGGAGGGCAAGGCACGCCTCTACCGCTACTCCGCATGTGTTGTAGTGGTACCCTATTGCCTCCAGTGCAAGCTTACAAGACATAGGGGGAGCGCTCCTCTAAGCGATGTGGGACTCTTGCTTAATGAGCATGCCCACCCTCGCTAAATGGACAAAGCCGTGCGGGTGTCAAGCCAAAATCCAATATCGGCTACAAGGCAAGCCCTTGGCCTGAGTTGAGGTGAAAATCCCCAAATCGGACAAATAGATTCTATCCCCACAAAAAGGCGTTTTTGAGGGCAGTGCCCGACTCCAGTTATTGTCCGCTTTTGGGGATTTTCGAGATTTTCACCTCAGGCACTTTTGGCCGATATTGGCTTGACACCCTTGACACCCCGCACGGTTTTGTTGCCTCTCTGGAGAGCAAGGCACGCCTCTACCACTACTTCGCATGTGTTTTAGAGGTACCCTATTGCCTTCAGCGCAACCTTATAAGGCATAGGGGGAGCGCTACTCTAAGCGATGTGGGACTCTGGCGTAATGAGAATTCCCGCACTCGCTAAGAGGACAAAGCCGTGCGAGTGTCAAGCCAAAATCCAATATCGGCTACAAGGCAAGCCTTTGGCCTAAGGTGAGGTGAAATTCCCCAAAGTGGACAAATAGATTGCATCCCCACAAAAAGGCGCTTTTGAGGGCAGTGCCCATCTCCAGTTATTGTCCGCTTTTGGGGATTTTCACCTCAGGCACTTTTGGCCGATATTGGCTTGACAGCCTTGACACCCCGCACGGTTTTGTTGCCTCTCCGGAGAGCAAGGCACGCCTCTACCACTACTCCGCATGTGTTGTAGTGGTACCCTATTGCCTTCAACGCAACCTTATAAGGCATAGGGGGAGCGCTACTCTAAGCGATGTAGGACTCTTGCGTAATGAGAATTCCCACACTCGCTAAGAGGACAAAGCCGTGCGGGTGTCAAGCCAAAGTCCAATATCGGCTACAAGGCAAGCCCTTGGCCTGAGGGGAGGTGAAAATCCCAAAAGCGGACAAATAGATTGTATCACTAGAAAAAGGCGCTTTTAGGGAGGTGCACACCTCCAGTTATTGTCCGCTTTGGGTGATTTTCGGGATTTTGACCTTAGGCACTTTTGGCCGATATTGGCTTGACACCCTTGACACCCCGCACGGTTTTGTTGCCTCTCCGGAGGGCAAGACACGCCTCTACCACTACTCCGCATGTGTTGTACTGGTACCTTATTGCCTCCAGCGCAAGCTTACAAGGCATAGGGGGAGCACTCCTCTAAGCGATGTGGGACTCTTGCTTAATGAGCATGCCTACCTTCGCTAAGAGGACAAAGCCGTGCGGGTGTCAAGCCAAAATCCAATATCGGCTACAAGGCAAGCCCTTGGCCTGAGTTGAGGTGAAAATCCCCAAAGCGGACAAAAAGAATGTATCCCCACAAAAAGGCGCTTTTGAGGGCAGTGCCCGTCTCCAGTTATTGTCCGCTTTTGGGGATTTTCAAGATTTTCACCTTAGGCACCTTTGGCCGATATTGGCTTGACACAGTTGACATCCCTCACGATTTTGTTGCCTCTCCGGAGAGCAAGGCACGCCTCTACCACTACTCCGCATGTGTTGTAGTGGTACCCTATTGCCTCCAACGCAAGCTTACAAGGCATAGGGGGAGCGCTCCTCTAAGCGATGTGGTAATCTTGCTTAATGAGCATGCCCACACTCGCTAAGAGGACAAAGCCGTGCGGGTGTCAAGCTAAAATCCAATATCGGCTACGAGGCAAGCCCTTGGCCTGAGTTGAGGTGAAAATCCCCAAAGCGGACAAATAGAGTGTATCCCTACAAAAAGGCGCTTTTGAGGGCAATGCCCATTTCAAGTTATTGTCCGCTTTGGGGGATTTTCGGGATTTTCACCTCAGGCACTTTTGGCCGATATTGGGCTGACAACATTGACACCCCGCACGGTTTTGTTGCCTCTCCGGAGGGCAAGGCACGCCTCTACCACTACTCCGCATGTGTTGTAGTGGTTCCCTATTGCCTTCAGCGCAAGCTTATAGGGCATAGGGGGAGCGCTCCTCCATGCGATGTGGGAATTTTGCATAATGAGCATGCCCACACTCGCTAAGCGGACAAAGCCGTGCGGGTGTCAAGCCAAAATCCAATATCGACTACAAGGCAAGCCCTTGGCCTGAGGTGAGGTGAAAATCCCAAAAGCGGAAAAATAGATTTTATCCCCACAAAAAGGCGCTTTTGAGGGGAGTGCCCATCACCAGTGATTGTCCGCTTTTGGGGATTTTCGGGATTTTCACCTCAGGCACCTCTGGCCTATATTGGCTTGACACCCTTGACACCCCGCACAGTTTTGTTGCCTCTCCGGAGAGCAAGGCACGTCTCTACCACTAATCCGCATGTGTTATAGTGGTACCCTATTGCTTTCAGCGCAAGCTTATAGGGCATAGGGGGAGCGCGCCTCCATGCGATGTGGAAATTTTGCATAATGAGCATGCCCACACTCGCTAAGCGGACAGAGCCGTGCGGGTGTCAAGCCAAAATCCAATATCGGCAACAAGGCAAGCCCTTGGCCTGAGGTTTGGTCAAATTCAGCAAAGCGGACTAATAGATTGTATCCCTACAAAAGGCGCTTTTGAGGGCGGCGCCCATCTCCAGTTATTGTCCGCTCTAGGGGATTTTGGGGATTTTCACCTCAGGCACTTTTGGCCGATATTGGCTTGACACCCTTGACAGCCTACACAATTTTGTTGCCTCTCCGGAGGGCAAGGCAAGCCTCTACCACTACTCCGCATGTGTTGTTATGGTACCCTGTTGCCTCCGGGGCAAGCTTACAAGGCATAGGGGGAGCGCACCTCTAAGCGATGTGGTACTGTTGCTTAATGAGCATGCCCACACTCGCTAAGAGGACAAAGCCGTGCGGGTGTCAAGCTAAAATCCAATATCGACTACGAGGCAAGCCCTTGGCCTGAGTTGAGGTGAAAATCCCCAAAGCGGACAAATAGAGTGTATCCCTACAAAAAGGCGCTTTTGAGGGCAGTGCCCATTTCAAGTTATTGTCCGCTTTGGGGGATTTTCGGGATTTTCACCTCAGGCACTTTTGGCCGATATTGGGCTGACAACATTGACACCCCGCACGGTTTTTTTGCCTCTCCGGAGGGCAAGGCACGCCTCTACCACTACTCCGCATGTGTTGTAGTGGTACCCTATTGCCTCCAGCGCAAGCTTAGAAGGCATGGGGGGAGCGCTCCTCTAAGCGATGTGGGACTCTTGTTTAATGAGCATGCCCACACTCGCTAAGAGGATAAAGCCGAGCGGCTGTCAAGCCAAAATCCAATATCGGCTACAAGGCAAGCCCTTGGCCTGTGTTGTGGTGAAAATCCCGAAAGTGGACAAATAGATTGTATCCCTACAAAAAGGCGCTTTTGAGGGCAGTGCCCATCTCCAGTTATTGTCTGCTTTTGGGAATTTTCGGGATTTTCACCTCAGGCACTTTTGGCCGATATTGGCTTGACACCCTTGACACCCTGCACAGTTTTGTTGCCTCTCCGGATTGCAGGGCACGCCTCTACCACTACTCCGCATGTGTTGTTGTCGTACCCTATTGCCGCCAGCGCAAGCTTACAAGGCATAGGTGGAGCGCACCTCTAAGCGATGTGGGACTTTTGCTTAATGAGCGTGCCCACACTCGCTAAGAGGACGAAGCCGTGCGGGTGTCCAACCAAAATCCAATATCTGCAAGAAGGCAAGCCCTTGGCCTGAGGTGAGGTGAAAATCCCCAAAGCGGACAAATAGATTGTATTCCCCCAAAAAGGCGCTTTTGAGGGCAGTGCCCATCTCCAGTTATTGTCCGCTTTGGGGGATTTTCGGGATTTTCACCTCAGGCACTTTTGGCCGATATTGGCTTGACACCCTTGACGCACCGCACGGTTTTGTTGCCTCTCCGAAGAGCAAGGCCGGTCTCTACCAATGCTCCGCATGTGTTGTAGTGGTACCCTATTGCCTTCAGCTCAAGCTTATAAGGCATAGTGGATGCGCTACTATATGCGATGTGTGACTTTTGCTTAATGAGCATGCGACACTCGCTAAGAGGACAAAGCCATGCGGGTGTCAAGCCAAAATCCAATATCGGCTACAGGGCAAGCCCTTGGCCTGAGGTGAGGTGAAAATCCCGAAAGCGTACAAATAGATTGTATCCCTAGAAAAAGGCGCTTTTTAGGGCAGTGCCCATCTCCAGTTATTGTCCCCTTTGGGTGATTTTTCGGATTTTCACCTTAGGCACTTTTGGCTGATATTGGCTTGACACAGTTGACATCCCTCACGATTTTGTTGCCTCTCCGGAGAGCAAGGCACGCCTCTACCATTACTCTGCATGTGTTGTAGTGGTACCCTATTGCCTTCAGCGCAGGCTTATAAGGCATAGGGGGAGCGTTACTCTAAGCGATGTGGGACTCTTGTGTAATGAGCATTCCCACACTCGCTAAGAGGACAAAGCCGTGCGGGTGTCAAGCCAAAATCCAATATCGGCTACAAGGCAAGCCCTCGGCCTGAGTTGAGGTGAAAATCCCCAAAGCGGACAAATAGATTGTATCCCTACAAAAAGGCGCTTTTGAGGGCAGTGGCCATCTCTAGTTGTTGTCCGCTTTGGGGGATTTTCGGGATTTTCACCTCAGGCACTTTTGGCCGATGTTGGGCTGACACCTTTGAACACCCGCACGGTTTTGTTGCCTCTCCGGAGGGCAAGGCACGCCTCTACTACTACTCCACATGTGTTGTACCGGTACCCTATTGCCTCCAGCGCAAACTTTGAAGGCATAGGGGGAGCGCTCCTCTAAGCGATGTGGGACTCTTGCTTAATGAGCATGACCACACTCGCTAAGTGGATAAAGCCGTGCGGGTGTCAAGCCAAAATCCAGTATCGGCAACATGGCAAGCCCTTGGCCTGAGGTGAGGTGAAAATCCCCAAAGCGGACAAGTAGATTGTAATCCCCCAAAAAGGCGCTTTTGAGGGTAGTGCCCATCTCCAGTTATTGTCCACTTTGGGGGATTTTCGGGATTTTCACCTCTGGCACTTTTGGCCGATATTGGCTTGACACCCTTGACACAATGCACGGTTTTGTTTCCTCTCCGAAGAGCAAGGCCGGCCTCTACCAATACTCCGAATGTGTTGTAGTGGTACCCAATTGCCTTCAACGCAAGCTGATAAGGCATTGGGGGAGCGCTACTCTAAGCGATGTGGGACTCTTGCATAATGAGCAAGCCCACACTCGCAAAGAGGACGAAGCCGTGCGGGTGTCAAGCCAGAATCCAATATCGGCAACAAGGCAAGCCCTTGGCCTGAGGTGAGGTGAAAATCCCCAAAGCGGACAAATAGATTGTATTCCCCCAAAAAGGCGCTGTTGACGGCAGTGCCCAACTCCAGTTATTGTCCACTTTGGGAGATTTTCGGGATTTTCACGTTAGGAACTTTTGGCCGATATTGGCTTGACACCGTTGACACCCCGCACGGTTTTGTTGCCTCTCCGGAGAGCAAGGCACGCATCTACCACTACTCCGCATGTGTTGTAGTGGTACCCTATTGCGTTCTGCGCAAGCTTATAATGCATAGGGGGAGCGCTCCTCTAAGCGATGTTCGACTTTTGCATAATGACCATGCCCACACTCGCTAAAAGGACAAAGCCGTGCGGGTTTCAAGCCAAAATCCAATATCGGCTACAAAGCAAGCCCTTGGCCTGAGGTGAGGTGAAAATCCACAAAGCGGACAAATTGATTGTATCCCCACAAAAAGGCGCTTTTGAGGGCAGTGCCCATCTGTAGTTATTGTCCGCTTTGGGGGATTTTTTGGATTTTCACCTCAGGCTGCTTTGCCCGATATTGGCTTGACACCCTTGACTCCCTGCACGGTTTTGTTGCCTCTTCGGAGGGCAAGGCACGCCTCTACCACTACTTCGCATGTGTTGTTATGGTACCCTATTGCCTCCGGCGCAAGCTTACAAGGCATAGGGGGAGCGCTCCTTTAAGCGATGTGGGACTCTTGCTTAATGAGCACGCCCACACACGCTAAGAGGACGAAGCCGTGTAGGTGTCAAGCCAAAATACAATATCGGCAACAAGGCAAGCCCTTGGCCTGACGTGAGGTGAAAATCCCCTAAGCGGACAAATAGATTGTATTCCCCCAAAAAGGCGCTTTGGAGGGCAGTGCCCATCTCCGGTAATTGTCCGCTTTGGGGGATTTTCGGGATTTTCACCTCTGGCACTTTTGGCCGATATTGGCTTGACACCCTCGGCACACCGCACGGTTTTGTTGCCTCTCCGAAGAGCAAGGCCAGCCTCTACCAATACTCCGCAAGTGTTGTAGTGGTACCCTATTGCCTTCAGCGCAAGCTTATAGGGCATAGGGGGAGCGCTCCTCTATGCGATGTGGGACTTTTGCATAATGAGCATACCCACACTCGCTAAGAGAACAAAGCCGTGCGGGTGTCAAGCCAAAATCCAATATCGTCTACGAGGCAAGCCCTTGGCCTGAGGTGAGGTGAAAATCCCCAAACCGAACAAATAGATTGTCTCCCTAGAAAAAGGCGCTTTTTAGGGCAGTGCCCATCTCCAGTTATTGTCCGATTTAGTTGATTTTCGGGATTTTCACCTTAGGCACTTTTGGCCGATATTGGCTTGACACCCGTGACACCCCGCACGGTTTTGTTGCCTCTGCGGAGAGCAAGGCATGCCTCTACCACTACTCCGCATGTGTTGTAGTGGTACCCTATTGCCTTATGCACAAGATTATAATGCATAGGGGGAGCGCTCCTCTAAGCGATGTTCGACTTTTGCATAATGAGCGTGCCACATTCGCTAAGAGGAAAAAGCCGTGCAGGTGTCATGACAAAATCCAATATCGGCTACAAGGCAGGCCCTTGGCCTGAGGTGAGGTGAAAATCCCGAAAGCGGATAAATAGATTGTATCCCTAGAAAAAGGCGCTTTTTAGGGCAGTGCCCATCTCCAGTTATTGTCCCCTTTGGGTGATTTTCGGGATTTTTACCTTAGGCACCTTTGGCCGATATTGGCTTAACACAGTTGACACCCCTCACGGTTTTGTTGCCTCTCCGGAGAGCAAGGCACGCCTCTACCACTACTCCGCATGTGTTGTAGTGGTACCCTATTACCTTCAGTGTAAGCTTATAAGGCATAGGGGGAGCGCTCCTCTCTGCGATGTGGGACACTTGCGTAATGAGCATGCCCACACTCGCTAAGAGGACAAAGCCGTGCGGGTGTCAAGCCAAAATCCAATATCGGCTACAAGACAAGTCCTTGGCCTGACGTGAGGTGAAATTCCCTAAAGTGGACAAATAGATTGTATTCCACAAAAAGGCGCTTTTGAGGGCAGTACCCATCTCCAGTTATTGTCCGCTTTTAGGGATTTTCAGGATTTTCACCACAGGCACTTCTGGCCGATATTGGCTTGACACCCTTGACACCCCGCTCGGTTTTGTTGCCTCTTCGGAGAGTAAGGCACGCCTCTACCACTACTCCGCATGTGTTGTAGTGGTACCCTATTGCCTCCAGCGCAAGCTTATAAGGCATAGGGGGAGCGCTCCTCTAAGCGATTTGGGACTCTTGCCTAATGACCATGCCCACACTCGCTAAGAGGACAAAGCCATGCGGGTGTCAGGCCAAAATCCAATATCGGCTACAGGGCAAGCCCTCGGCTTGAGGTGAGGTGAAAATCCCCAAAGCGGACAAACAGATTGTATTCCCACAAAAAGGCGCTTTTGAGGGCAGTTGCCATCTCTAGTTATTATCCGCTTTCGGGGATTTTCGGGATTTTCACCTCAGGCACTTTTGGCCGATATTGGCTTTACACCCTTAACACCCCACACGGTTTTGTTGCCACTCCGGAGAGCAAGGCACGCCTCTACCACTACTCCGCATGTGTTGTAGTGGTACCCTATTGCCTTCAGCGCAAGCCTATAACGCATAGGGGGAGCGCTCCTTTATGCGATGTGGGAGTTTTGCATAATGAGCACGCCCGCACTCGCTAAGAGGACAAAGCCGTATGGGTCTCAAGCCAAAATCCAATATCAGCTACAAGGCAAGCCCTCGGCCTGAGGTGAGGTGAAAATTCCACAAAGTGGACAAATAGATTGTATTACTACAAAAAGGCGCTTTTTAGGGCAGTGCCCATCTCTAGTTATTGTCTGCTTTTGGTGATTTTCGGGATATTAACCTCAGGCACTTTTGGTCGATATTGGCTTGACACCCTTGACACCCCGCACGGTTTTGTTTCCTTTCCGGAAAGCAAGGCACGCCTCTACCACTACTCCGCATGTGTTGTAGTGCTACCCTATTGCCTTCAGCGCAAGCTTATAAGGCATAGGGGGAGCGCACCTCTATGCGATGTGGGAGTTTTGCATAATGAGCATGCCCACCCTCGCTAAGAGGACAAAGCCGTGCGAGTGTCATGCCAAAATCCAATATCAGCTACAAGACAAGCCCTTGGCCTGGGGTGAGGTGAAAATCCCCAAGGTGGACAAATAGATTGTATCCCTACAAAAAGGCGCTTTTTAGGGCAGTGCCTAACTCCAGTTATTTTCCGCTTTGGGTGATTTTCGAGATTTTCAATTCAGGCACTTTTCATCGATATTGGCTCGACACCCTTGACACCCCGCACGGTTTTGTTGCCTCTCCGGAGAGCAAGGCACGCCTCTACCACTACTCAGCATGTGTTGTAGTGGAACCCTATTGCCTTCAGTGTAAGCTTATAAGGCATAGGGGGAGCGCTCCTCTCTGCGATGTGGGACACTTGCGTAATGAGCATGCCCACACTCGCTAAGAGGACAAAGCCGTGCGGGTGTCAATCCAAAATCCAATATCGGCTACAAGACAAGTCCTTGGCCTGAGGTGAGGTGAAATTCCCTACAGCGGACAAATAGATTGTATTCCACAAAAAGGCGCTTTTGAAGGCAGTACCCATCTCCAATTATTGTCCGCTTTTGGGGATTTTCAGGATTTTCACCCCAGGCACTTTTAGCCGATATTGGCTTGACACCCTTGACACCCCGCTCGGTTTTGTTGCTTCTTTGGAGAGCAAGGCACGCCTCTACCACTACTCCGCATGTGTTGTAGTGGTACCCTATTGCCTCCAGCGCAAGCTTATAAGGCATAGGGGGAGCGCTCCTCTAAGCGATTTGGGACTCTTGCCTAATGACCATGCCCACACTCGCTAAAAGGACAAAGCCGTGCGGGTGTCAGGCCAAAATCCAATATCGGCTACAGTGCAAGCCCTCGGCCTGAGGTGAGGTGAAAATCCCCAAAGCGGACAAATAGATTGTATTCCCACAAAAAGGCGCTTCTGAAGGCAGTTGCCATCTCCAGTTATTATCCGCTTTCGGGGATTTTCGTGATTTTCACCTCAGGCACTTTTGGCCGATATTGGCCTTACACCCTTAACACCCCACACGGTTTTGTTGCCACTCCGGAGAGCAAGGCACGCCTCTACCACTACTCCGCATGTGTTGTAGTGGTACCCTATTGCCTTCAGCGCAAGCCTATAACGCATAGGGGGAGCGCTCCTTTATGCGATGTGGGAGTTTTGCATAATGAGCACGCCCGCACTCGCTAAGAGGACAAAGCCGTATGGGTCTCAAGCCAAAATCCAATATCAGCTACAAGGCAAGCCCTCGGCCTGAGGTGAGGTGAAAATTCCACAAAGTGGACAAATAGATTGTATTACTACAAAAAGGCGCTTTTTAGGGCAGTGCCCATCTCCAGTTATTGTCTGCTTTTGGTGATTTTCGGGATATTAACCTCAGGCACTTTTGGCCGATATTGGCTTGACACCCTTGACACCCCACACGGTTTTGTTTCCTTTCCGGAGAGCAAGGCACGCCTCTACCACTACTCCGCATGTGTTGTAGTGGTACCCTATTGCCTTCAGCGCAAGCTTATGAGGCATAGGGGGTGCGCTCCTCTATGCGATGTGGGAGTTTTGCATAATGAGCTTGCCCACCCTCGCTAAGAGGACAAAGCCGTGCGAGTGTCATGCCAAAATCCAATATCAGCTACAAGACAAGCCCTTGGCCTGAGGTGAGGTGAAAATCCCCAAGGTGGACAAATAGATTGTATCCCTACAAAAAGGCGCTTTTTGGGGCAGTGCCTAACTCCAGTTATTTTCCGCTTTGGGTGATTTTCGAGATTTTCAATTCAGGCACTTTTCGCCGATATTGGGTCGACACCCTTGACACCACGCACGGTTTTGTTGCCTCTCCGGAGAGCAAGGCACGCCTCTACCACTACTCCGCATGTGTTGTAGTGGAACCCTATTGCCTTCAGTGTAAGCTTATAAGGCATAGGGGGAGCGCTCCTCTCTGCGATGTGGGACACTTGCGTAACGAGCATGCCCACACTCGCTAAGAGGACAAAGCCGTGCGGGTGTCAATCCAAAATCCAATATCGGCTACAAGACAAGTCCTTGGCCTGAGGTGAGGTGAAATTCCCTACAGCGGACAAATAGATTGTATTCCACAAAAAGGCGCTTTTGAAGGCAGTACCCATCTCCAGTTATTGTCCGCTTTTGGGGATTTTCAGGATTTTCACCCCAGGCACTTTTGGCCGATATTGGCTTGACACCCTTGACACCCCGCTCGGTTTTGTTGCCTCTTCGGAGAGCAAGGCACGCCTCTACCACTACTCCGCATGTGTTGTAGTGGTACCCTATTGCCTCCAGCGCAAGCTTATAAGGCATAGGGGGAGCGCTCCTCTGAGCGATTTGGGACTCTTGCCTAATGACCATGCCCACACTCGCTAAGAGGACAAAGCCGTGCGGGTGTCAGACCAAAATCCAATATCGGCTACAGGGCAAGCCCTCGGCCTGAGGTGAGGTGAAAATCCCCGAAGCGGACAAATAGATTGTATTCCCACAAAAAGGCGCTTTTGAAGGCGGTTGCCATCTCCAGTTATTATCCGCTTTCGGGGATTTTCGGGATTTTCACCTCAGGCACTTTTGGCCGATATTGGCTTTACACCCTTAACACCTCACACGGTTTTGTTGTCACTCCGGAGAGAAAGGCACGCCTCTACCACTACTCCGCATTTGTTGCAGTGGTACCCTATTGCCGTCAGCGCAAGCCTATAACGCATAGGGGGAGCGCTCCTTTATGCGATGTGGGAGTTTTGCATAATGAGCAAGCCTGCACTCGTTATGAGGACAAAGCCGTATGGGTCTCAAGCCAAAATCCAATATCAGCTACAAGGCAAGCCCTCGGCCTGAGGTGAGGTGAAAATTCCACAAAGTGGACAAATAGATTGTATTACTACAAAAAGGCGCTTTTTAGGGCAGTGCCCATCTCCAGTTATTGTCTGCTTTTGGTGATTTTCGGGATATTAACCTCAGGCACTTTTGGCCGATATTGGCTTGACACCCTTGACACCCCGCTCGGTTTTGTTGCCTCTTCGGAGAGCAAGGCACGCCTCTACCACTACTCCGCATGTGTTGTAGTGGTACCCTATTGCCTCCAGCGCAAGCTTATAAGGCATAGGGGGAGCGCTCCACTAAGCGATTTGGGACTCTTGCCAAATGACCATGCCCACGCTCGCTAAGAGGACAAAGCCGTGCGGGTGTCAGGCCAAAATCCAATATAGGCTACAGGGCAAGCCCTCGGCCTGAGGTGAGGTGAAAATCCCCAAAGCGGACAAATAGATTTTATTCCCACAAAAACGCGCTTTTGAAGGCAGTTGCCATCTCCAGTTATTATCCGCTTTCGGGGATTTTCGGGATTTTCACCTCAGGCACTTTTGGCTGATATTGGCTTTACACCCTTAACACCCCACATGATTTTGTTGCCACTCCGGAGAGCAAGGCACGCCTCTACCACTACTCCGCATGTTTTGTAGTGGTACCCTATTGCCTTCAGCGCAAGCCTATAACGCATAGGGGGAGCGCTCCTTTATGTGATGTGGGAGTTTTGCATAATGAGCACACCCGCACTCGCTAAGAGGACAAAGCCGTATGGGTCTCAAGCCAAAATCCAGTATCAGCTACAAGGCAAGCCCTCGGCCTGAGGTGAGGTGAAAATTCCACAAAGTGGACAAATAGATTGTATTACTACAAAAAGGCGCTTTTTAGGGCAGTGCCCATCTCCAGTTATTGTCTGCTTTTGGTGATTTTCGGGATATTAACCTCAGGCACTTTTGGCCGATATTGGCTTGACACCCTTGACACCCCGCACGGTTTTGTTTCCTTTCCGGAGAGCAAGGCACGCCTCTACCACTACTCCGCATGTGTTATAGTGGTACCCTATTGCCTTCAGCGCAAGCCTATAAGGCATAGGGGGAGCGCTCCTCTATGCGATGTGGGAGTTTTGCATAATGAGCATGCCCACCCTCGCTAAGAGGACAAAGCCGTGCGAGTGTCATGCCAAAATCCAATATCAGCTACAAGACAAGCCCTTGGCCTGAGGTGAGGTGAAAATCCCCAAGGTGGACAAATAGATTGTATCCCTACAAAAAGGCGCTTTTTAGGGCAGTGCCCAACTCCAGTTATTTTCCGCTTTGGGTGATTTTCGGGATTTTCAATTTAGGCACTTTTCGCCGATAGTGGCTCGACACCCTTGACACCCCGCACGGTTTTGTTGCCTCTCCGGAGAGCAAGGCACGCCTCTACCACTACTCCGCAAGTGTTGTAGTGGAACGCTATTGCCTTCAGTGTAAGCTTATAAGGCATAGGGGGAGCGCTCCTCTCTGCGATGTGGGACAGTTGCGTAATGAGCATGCCCACACTCGCTAAGAGGACAAAGCCGTGCGGGTGTCAAGCCAAAATCCAATATCGGCTACAAGACAAGACCTTGGCCTGAGGTGAGGTGAAATTCCCTACAACGGACAAATAGATTGTACTCCACAAAAAGGCGCTTTTGAGGGCAGTACCCATCTCCAGTTATTGTCCGGTTTTGGGGATTTTCAGGATTTTCACCCCAGGCACTTTTCGCCGATATTGGCTTGACACCCTTGACACCCCTCTCGGTTTTGTTGCCTCTTCGGAGAGCAAGGCACGCCTCTACCACTACTCCGCATGTGTTGTAGTGGTACCCTATTGCCTCCAGCGCAAGCTGATAAGGCATAGGGGGAGCGCTCCTCTAAGCGATTTGGGACTCTTGCCTAATTACCATGCCCACACTCGCTAAGAGGACAAAGTCGTGCGGGTGTGAGGCCAAAATCCAATATCGGCCACAGGGCAAGCCCTCGGCCTGAGGTGAGGTGAAAATCCCCAAAGCGGACAAATAGATTGTATTCCCACAAAAGGCGCTTCTGAGGGCAGTTGCCATCTCCAGTTATTATCCGTTTTCGGGGATTTTTGGGATTTTCACCTCAGGCACTTTTGGCCGATATTGGCTTTACACCCTTAACACCCCACACGGTTTTGTTGCCACTCCGGAGAGCAAGGCACGCCTCTACCACTACTCCACATTTGTTGTAGTGGTACCCTATTGCCTTCAGCGCAAGCCTATAACGCATAGGGGGAGCGCTCCTTTATGCGATGTGGGAGTTTTGCATAATGAGCACGCCCGCACTCGCTAAGAGGACAAAGCCGTATGGGTCTCAAGCCAAAATCCAATATCAGCTACAAGGCAAGCCCTCGGAGTGAGGTGAGGTGAAAATTCCACAAAGTGGACAAATAGATTGTATTACTACAAAAAGGCGCTTTTTAGGGTAGTGCCCATCTCCAGTTATTGGCTGCTTTTGGTGATTTTCGGGATATTAACCTCAGGCAATTTTGCCCGATATTGGCTTGACACCCTTGAGACCCCGCACGGTTTTGTTTCCTTTCCGGAGAGCAAGGCACGCCTCTACCACTACTCCGCATGTGTTGTAGTGGTACCCTATTGCCTTCAGCGCAAGCCTATAAGGCATAGGGGGAGCGCTCCTATATGCGATGTGGGTGTTTTGCATAATGAGCATGCCCACCCTCGCTAAGAGGACAAAGCCGTGCGAGTGTCATGCCAAAATCCAATATCAGCTACAAGACAAGCCCTTGGCCTGAGGTGAGGTGAAAATCCCCAAGGTGGACATATAGATTGTATCCCTGCAAAAAGGCGCTTTTTAGGGCAGTGCCCAACTCCAGTTATTTTCCGCTTTGGGTGATTTTCGCGATTTTCAATTCAGGTACTTTTCGCCGATATTGGCTCGACACCCTTGACACCCCGCACAGTTTTGTTGCCTCTCCGGAGAGCAAGGCACGCCTCTACCACTACTCCGCATGTGTTGTAGTGGAACCCTATTGCCTTCAGTCTAAGCTTATAAGGCATAGGGGGAGCGCTCCTCTCTGCGATGTGGGACACTTGCGTAATGAGCATGCCCACACTCGCTAAGAGGACAAAGCCGTGCGGGTGTCAAGCCAAAATCCAATATCGGCTACAAGGCAAGTCCTTGGCCTGAGGTGAGGTGAAATTCCCTACAGCGGACAAATAGATTGTATTCCACAAAAAGGCGCTTTTGAGGGCGGTACCCATCTCCAGTTATTGTCCGCTTTTGGGGATTTTCTTGATTTTCACCCCAGGCACTTTTGGCCGATATTGGCTTGACACCCTTGACACCCCGCTCGGTTTTGTTGCCTCTTCGGAGAGCAAGGCACGCCTCTACCACTACTCCGCATGTGTTGTAGTGGTACCCTATTGCCTCCGGCGCAAGCTGATAAGGCATAGGGGGAGCGCTCCTCTAAGCGATTTGGGACTCTTGCCTAATGACCATGCCCACACTCGCTAAGAGGACAAAGCCGTGCGGGTGTCAGGCCAAAATCCAATATCGGCTACAGGACAAGCCCTCGGCCTGAGGTGAGGTGAAAATCCCCAAAGCGGACATATAGATTGTATTCCCACAAAAAGGAGCTTTTGAGGGCAGTTGCCATCTCCAGTTATTATCCGCTTTCGGGGATTTTCGGGATTTTCACCTCAGTCAATTTTGGCCGATATTGGCTTTACACCCTTAACACCCCACACGATTTTGTTGCCACTCCGGAGAGCAAGGCACGCCTCTACCACTACTCCGCATTTGTTGTAGTGGTACCCTATTGCCTTCAGCGCAAGCCTATAAGGCATAGGGGGAGTGCTCCTCTATGCGATGTGGGAGTTTTGCATAATGAGCATGCCCACCCTCGCTAAGAGGACAAAGCCGTGCGAGTGTCATGCCAAAATCCAATATCAGCTACAAGACAAGCCCTTGGCCTGAGGTGAGGTGAAAATCCCCAAGGTGGACAAATAGATTGTATCCCTACAAAAAGGCGCTTTTTAGGGCAGTGCCCAACTCCAGTTATTTTTCGCTTTGGGTGATTTTCGGGATTTTCAATTCAGGTACTGTTCGCCGATATTGGCTCGACACCCTTGACACCCCGCACAGTTTTGTTGCCTCTCCGGAGAGCAAGGCACACCTCTACCACTACTCCGCATGTGTTGTTGTGGAACCCTATTGCCTTCAGTGTAAGCTTATAAGGCATAGGGGGAGCGCTCCTCTCTGCGATGTGGGACACTTGCGTAATGAGCATGCCCACACTCGCTAAGAGGACAAAGCCGTGCGGGTGTCAAGCCAAAATCCAATATCGGCTACAAGGCAAGTCCTTGGCCTGAGGTGAGGTGAAATTCCCTACAGCGGACAAATAGATTGTATTCCATAAAAAGGCGCTTTTGAGGGCGGTACCCATCTCCAGTTATTGTCCGCTTTTGGGGATTTTCTTGATTTTCACCCCAGGCACTTTTGGCCGATATTGGCTTGACACCCTTGACACCCCGCTCGGTTTTGTTGCCTCTTCGGAGAGCAAGGCACGCCTCTACCACTACTCCGCATGTGTTGTAGTGGTACCCTATTGCCTCCGGCGCAAGCTGATAAGGCATAGGGGGAGCGCTCCTCTAAGCGATTTGGGACTCTTGCCTAATGACCATGCCCACACTCGCTAAGAGGACAAAGCCGTGCGGGTGTCAGGCCAAAATCCAATATCGGCTACAGGACAAGCCGTCGGCCTGAGGTGAGGTGAAAATCCCCAAAGCGGACAAATAGATTGTATTCCCACAAAAAGGCGCTTTTGAGGGCAGTTGCCATCTCCAGTTATTATCCGCTTTCGGGGATTTTCGGGATTTTCACCTCAGGCACTTTTGGCCGATATTGGCTTTACACCCTTAACACCCCACACGGTTTTGTTGCCACTCCGGAGAGCAAGGCACGCCTCTACCACTACTCCGCATTTGTTGTAGTGGTACCCTATTGCGTTCAGCGCAAGCCTATAACGCATAGGGGGAGCGCTCCTTTATACGATGTGGGAGTTTTGCATGATGAGCACGCCCGCACTCGCTAAGAGGACAAAGCCGTATGGGTCTCAAGCCAAAATCCAATATCAGCTACAAGGCAAGCCCTCGGAGTGAGGTGAGGTGAAAATTCCACAAAGTGGACAAATAGATTGTATTACTACAAAAAGGCACTTTTTAGGGCAATGCCCATCTCTAGTTATTTTCCGCTTTGGGTGATTTTCGGGATTTTCAATTCAGGTACTTTTCGCCGATATTGGCTCGACACCCTTGACACCCCTCACGGTTTTGTTGCCTCTCCGTAGAGCAAGGCACCACTCTACCACTACTCCGCATGTGTTGTAGTGGTACCCTATTGCCTTCAGTGTAAGCTTATAAGGCATAGGGGGAGCGCTCCTCTCTGCGATGTGGGACACTTGCGTAATGAGCACGCCCACACTCGCTAAGAGGACAAAGCCGTGCGGGTGTCAAGCCAAAATCCAATATCGACTACAAGGCAAGTCCTTGGCCTGAGGTGAGGTGAAATTCCCTACAGCGGACAAATAGATTGTATTCCACAAAAAGGCGCTTTTGAGGGCGGTACCCATCTCCAGTTATTGTCCGCTTTTGGGGATTTTCTTGATTTTCACCCCAGGCACTTTTGGCCGATATTGGCTTGACACCCTTGACACCCCGCTCGGTTTTGTTGCCTCTTCGGAGAGCAAGGCACGCCTCTACCACTACTCCGCATGTGTTGTAGTGGTACCCTATTGCCTCCGGCGCAAGCTGATAAGGCATAGGGGGAGCGCTCCTCTAAGCGATTTGGGACTCTTGCCTAATGACCATGCCCACACTCGCTAAGAGGACAAAGCCGTGCGGGTGTCAGGCCAAAATCCAATATCGGCTACAGGACAAGCCCTCGGCCTGAGGTGAGGTGAAAATCCCCAAAGCGGAGAAATAGATTGTATTCCCACAAAAAGGCGCTTTTGAGGGCAATTGCCATCTCCAGTTATTATCCGCTTTCGGGGATTTTCGGGATTTTCACCTCAGTCAATTTTGGCCGATATTGGCTTTACACCCTTAACACCCCACACGATTTTGTTGCCACTCCGGAGAGCAAGGCAAGCCTCTACCACTACTCCGCATTTGTTGTAGTGGTACCCTATTTCCTTCAGCGCAAGCCTATAAGGCATAGGGGGAGTGCTCCTCTATGCGATGTGGGAGTTTTGCATAATGAGCATGCCCACCCTCGCTAAGAGGACAAAGCCGTGCGAGTGTCATGCCAAAATCCAATATCAGCTACAAGACAAGCCCTTGGCCTGAGGTGAGGTGAAAATCCCCAAGGTGGACAAATAGATTGTATCCCTACAAAAAGGCGCTTTTTAGGGCAGTGCCCAACTCCAGTTATTTTTAGCTTTGGGTGATTTTCGGGATTTTCAATTCAGGTACTTTTCGCCGATATTGGCTCGACACCCTTGACACCCCGCACAGTTTTGTTGCCTCTCCGGAGAGCAAGGCACGCCTCTACCACTACTCCGCATGTGTTGTAGTGGAACCCTATTGCCTTCAGTGTAAGCTTATAAGGCATAGGGGGAGCGCTCCTCTCTGCGATGAGGGACACTTGCGTAATGAGCATGCCCACACTCGCTAAGAGGACAAAGCCGTGCGGGTGTCAAGCCAAAATCCAATATCGGCTACAAGGCAAGTCCTTGGCCTGAGGTGAGGTGAAATTCCCTACAGCGGACAAATAGATTGTATTCCACAAAAAGGCGCTTTTGAGGGCGGTACCCATCTCCAGTTATTGTCCGCTTTTGGGGATTTTCTTGATTTTCACCCCAGGCACTTTTGGCCGATATTGGCTTGACACCCTTGACACCCCGCTCGGTTTTGTTGCCTCTTCGGAGAGCAAGGCACGCCTCTACCACTACTCCACATGTGTTGTAGTGGTACCCTATTGCCTCCGGCGCAAGCTGATAAGGCATAGGGGGAGCCCTCCTCTAAGCGATTTGGGACTCTTGCCTAATGACCATGCCCACACTCGCTAAGAGGACAAAGCCGTGCGGGTGTCAGGCCAAAATCCAATATCGGCTACAGGACAAGCCCTCGGCCTGAGGTGAGGTGAAAATCCCCAAAGCGGACAAATAGATTGTATTCCCACAAAAAGGCGCTTTTGAGGGCAGTTACCATCTCCAGTTATTATCCGCTTTCGGGGATTTTCGGGATTTTCACCTCAGGCACTTTTGGCCGATATTGGCTTTACACCCTTAACACACCACACGGTTTTGTTGCCACTCCGGAGAGCAAGGCACGCCTCTACCACTACTCCGCATTTGTTGTAGTGGTACCCTATTGCGTTCAGCGCAAGCCTATAACGCATAGGGGGAGCGCTCCTTTATACGATGTGGGAGTTTTGCATGATGAGCACGCCCGCACTCGCTAAGAGGACGAAGCCGTATGGGTCTCAAGCCAAAATCCAATATCAGCTACAAGGCAAGCCCTCGGAGTGAGGTGAGGTGAAAATTCCACAAAGTGGACAAATAGATTGTATTACTACAAAAAGGCACTTTTTAGGGCAGTGCCCATCTCTAGTTATTTTCCGCTTTGGGTGATTTTCGGGATTTTCAATTCAGGTACTTTTCGCCGATATTGGCTCGACACCCTTGACACCCCTCACGGTTTTGTTGCCTCTCCGTAGAGCAAGGCACGACTCTACCACTACTCCGCATGTGTTGTAGTGGTACCCTATTACCTTCAGTGTAAGCTTATAAGGCATAGGGGGAGCGCTCCTCTCTGCGATGTGGGACACTTGCGTAATGAGCACGCCAACACTCGCTAAGAGGACAAAGCCGTGCGGGTGTCAAGCCAAAATCCAATATCAGCTACGAGACAAGTCCTTGGCCTGAGGGGAGGTGAAATTCCCTAAAGCGGACAAATAGATTGTATTCCACAAAAAGGCGCTTTTGAGGGCAGTACCCATCTCCAGTTATTGTCCGCTTTTGGGGACTTTCAGGATTTTCACCTCAGGCACTTTTGGCCGATATTGGGTTGACACCCTTGACACCCTGCACGGTTTTGTTTCCTTTCCGGAGAGCAAGGCACGCCTCTTCCACTACTCTGCATGTGTTGTAGTGGTACCCTATTGCCTTCAGCGCAAGCCTATAAGGCATAGGGGGAGCGCTCCTTTATGCGATGTGGGAGTTTTGCATAATGAGCATGCCCACCCTCGCTAAGAGGACAAAGCCGTGCGAGTGTCATGCCAAAATCCAATATCAGCTACAAGACAAGCCCCTGGCCTGAGGTGAGGTGAAAATCCCCACAGTGGACAAATAGATTGTATCCCTACAAAAAGGCGCTTTTTGGGGCAGTGCCCAACTCCAGTAATTTTCCGCTTTGGGTGATTTTCGGGATTTTCAATTCAGGCACTTTTCGCTGATATTGGCTTGACACCCTTCACACCCCGCTCGGTTTTGTTGCCTCTCCAGAGGGCATGGCACGCCTCCACCACTACTCTGCATGTGTTGTAGTGGTACCCTATTGCCTCCAGCGCAAGGTTATAAGGCATAGGGGGAGCGCACCTCAAAGCGATGTGGGACTCTTGCTTAATGAGCATGCCCACACTCGCTAAGAGGACAAAGCCGTGCGGGTGTCAAGCCAAAATCCAATATCGGCTACAACGCAAGCCCTTGGCTTGAGGTGAGGTGAAAATCCCCAAAGCGGACAAATAGATTGTATCCTTACAAAAAGACGCTTTTAAGTGCAGTGCCCATCTTCAGTTATTGTCCGCTTTGGGGGATTTTCGGGATTTTCACCTCAGGCACTTTTGGCCGATATTGGATTGACACCCTTGACAACCCGCACAGTTTTGTTGCCTCTTCGGGGAGCAAGGCACGCCTCTACCACTACTCCGCATGTGTTGTAGTGGTACCCTATTGCCTCCCATGCAAGCTTATAAGGCATATGGGGAGCGCTCCTCTAAGCGATGTGGGACTCTTGCTTAATGAGCATGCCCACACACGCTAAGAGGACAAAGCCGTGCTGGTGTCAAGCCAAAATCCAACATCGGCTACAAGGCAAGCCCATGGCCTGAGGAGAGGTGAAAATCCCTAAAGCAGACAAGTAGATTGTATCCCTACAAAAAGGCTCTTTTGAGGGCAGTGCCCATCTCCAGTTATTTTTCCCTTTGGGGGATTTTCGGGATTTTCACCTCAGGCAGTTTTGGCCGATATTGGCTTGACACCCTTGACACCCCGCACGGTTTTGTTGCCTCTTCGGAGAGCAAGGCACGCATCTACCACTACTCCGCATGTGTTGTAGTGGTACCCTATTGCCTCCAGCGCAAGCTTATAAGGCATAGGGGGAGCGCTCCTCTAAGCGATGTAGTACTCTTGCTAAATGAGCATGCCTACACACGCTAAGAGGACAAAGCCGTCCAGGTGTCAAGCCAATATCCAATATCACCAACAAGACAAGCCCTTGGCCTGAGGTGTGATGAAATTCCCCAAAGCGGACAAATAGATTGTATCCCTCCAAAAAGGCGCTTTGGAGGGCAGTACCGATCTCCAGTTATTGTCCGGTTTTGGGGATTTTCAGGATTTTCACCTCAGGCACTTTTGGCCGATATTGGCTTGACACCCTTGACACCCCGCTCGGTTTTGTTACCTCTCCAGAGGGCATGGCACGCCTCCACCACTACTCCGCATGTGTTGTAGTGGTACCCAATTGCCTCCAGCGCTAGCTTATAGGGCATAGGGGGAGCGCACCTCTGAGCGATGTGGGACTTTTGCTTAATGAGCATGCCCACACTCGCTAAGAGGACAAAGCCGTGCGTGTGTCAAGCCAAAATCCAATATCGGCTACAAGGCAAGCCCTTAGCCTGAGGTGAGGTGAAAATCCCCAAAGCGGACAAATAGATTCCATCCTTACTAAAAGGCGCTTTTATGGGCAGTGCCCATCTCCAGTTATTGTCCTCTTTGGGGGATTTTCGGGATTTTCACCTCAGGCACTTTTGGCCGATATTGGCTTGACACCCTTGACAACCTGCACGGTTTTGTTGCCTCTTCGTAGAGCAAGGCACGCCTCTACCACTACTCCGCATGTGTTGTAGTGTTACCCTATTGCCTCCAGCGTAAGCTTATAAGGCATAGGGGGAGCGCTCCTCTAAGCGATTTTGGACTCTTGCCTAATGACCATGCCCACACTCACTAAGAGTACAAAGCCGTGTGGGTATCAGGCCAAAATCCAATATCGGTTACAGGGCAAGCCCTTGGCCTGAGGTGAGGTGAAAATCCCCAAAGCGGACAAATAGATTGTATTCCCACAAAAAGGCGCTTTTGAGGGCAGTTGCCATCTCCAGTTATTATCCGCTTTCGGGGATTTTCGGGATTTTCACCTAAGGCACTTTTGGCCGATATTGGCTTGAAACCCTTAACAACCCGCATGGTTTTGTTGCCACTTCGGTGAGCAAGGCACGCCTCTACCACTACTCCGCATGTGTTGTAGTGGTACCCTATTACCTTCGGCGCAAGCCTATAACGCATAGGGGGAGCGCTCCTTTATGCAATGTCGGAGTTTTGCATAATGAGCACGCCCGCACTCGCTAAGAGGACAAAGCCGTGTGGGTGTCAAGCCAAAATCCAATATCAGCTACAAGGCAAGCGCTTGGCCTGAGGTGAGGTGAAAATTCCACAAAGTGGACAAATATATTGTATTACTACAAAAAGGCGCTTTTTAGGGCAGTGCCCATCTCCAGTTATTTTCTGCTTTTGGTGATTTTCGGGATATTTACCTCAGGCACTTTTGGCCGATATTGGCTTGACACCCTTGGCACCCCACACGGTTTTGTTTCCTTTCCGGAGAGCAAGGCACGCCTCTACCACTACTACGCATGTGTTGTAGTGGTACCCTATTGCCTTCAGCGCAAGCCTATAAGGCATAGGGGGAGCGCTCCTCTATGCGATGTGGGAGTTTTGCATAATGAGCATGCCCACCCTCTCTAAGAGGACAAAGCCGTGCGGGTGTCATGCCAAAATCCAATATCAGCTACAAGACAAGCCCTTGGCCTGAGGAGAGGTGAAAAATCCCCAAAGCGGACAAATAGATTGTATCCCTACAAAAAGGTGCTTTTTAGGGCAGTGCCCATCTCCAGTTATTGTCCGCTTTGGTTGATTTTCGGGATTTTCAATTCAGGCACTTTTCGCCGATATTGGCTTGACACCCTTGACACCCCGCACGGTTTTGTTGCCTCTTCAGAGAACAAGGCACGCCTCTACCACTACTCCGCATGTGTTGTAGTGGTACCCTATTGCCTCTAGCGCAAGCTTATAAGGCATATGGGGAGTGCTCCTCTAAGCGATGTGGGACTCTTGCTTAATGAGAATGCCCACACACGCTAAGACGACAAAGCCGTGCGACTGTCAAGCCAAAATCCAATATCGGCTATGGGGCAAGCCCTTGGCCTGAGGTGAGGTGAAAATCCCCAAAGCAGACAAATAGATTGTATCCCTACAAAAAAGCGCTTTTGAGGGCAGTGCCCATCTCCAGTTATTTTTCGCTTTGGGGGATTTTTGGGATTTTCCCCTCAGGCACTTTTCGCCAATATTGGCTTGACACCCTTGATACCCCGCACGGTTTTCTTGCCTCTCCGAAGAGCAAGGCACGCCTCTTCCACTACTCCGCATGTGTTGTAGTGGTGCCCTATTGCCTCCAGCGCAAGCTTATAAGGCATAGGGGTAGCGCTCCACTAAGCGATTTTGGACTCTTGCCTAATGAGCATGCCCACACTCGCTAAGAGGACAAAGCCGTGCGGGTGTCAGGCCAAAATCCAATATCGGCTACAGGGCAAGCCCTTGGCCAAAGGTGAGGAGAAAATCCCCAAAGCGGACAAATAGATTGTATTCCCACAAAAAGGCTCTTTTGAGGGCAGTTGCCCTCTCCAGTTATTATCCGCTTTCGGGGATTTTTGGGATTTTCCCCTCAGGCACTTTTGGCCGATATTGGCTTGACACCCTTGACACCCTGCACGGTTTTGTTGCCACTCCGGAGAGCAACGCACGCCTCTACCACTACTCCGCATGTGTTGTAGTGGTACCCTATTGCCTTCAGCGCAAGCCTATAACGCATAGGGGGAGCGCTCCTTTATGCGATGTGGGAGTTTTGCAGAATGAGCATACCCGCACTCGCTAAGAGGACAAAGCCGTATGGGTGTCAAGCCAAAATCCAATATCAGCTACAAGGCAAGCCGTTGGCCTGCGGTGAGGTGAAAATTACACAAATTGGACAAATAGATTGTATCACTACAAAAAGGCGCTTTTTAGGGCAGTGCCCATCTCCAGTTATTGTTCGCTTTTGGTGATTTTCGTGATCTTAACCTCAGGCACTTTAGGCCGATATTGGCTTAACACCCTTGACACACCGCACGGTTTTGTTGCCTCTCTGGAGAGCAAGGCACGCCTCTACCACTACTCCGCATGTGTTGAAGGGGTACCCTATTGCCTTCAGCGTAAGCTCATAAGGCATTGGGGGAGCGCTCCTCTCTGCGATGTGGGACTCTTGCATAATGAGCATGCCCACACTCGCTAAGAGGACAAAGCCGTGCCGTTGTCAAGCCAAAATCCAATATCGGCTACAAGACAAGCCCTTGGCCTGAGGTGAGGTGAAATTCCCTAAAGCGGACAAATAGATTGTATCCCCACAAAAAGGCGCTTTTGGTGGCAGTACCCATCTCTAGTTATTGTCCGGTTTTGGGGATTTTCAGGATTTTCACCTCGGGCAGGCAAAACCTTTACCATTGCTCCGTATGTGTTGTAGCGGTACCCTATTGCCTTCTACGCAAGCTTATAATGCATAGGGGGAGCGCTCCTCTAACCGATGTTGGACTTTTGCATATTGAGCATGCCCACACTCGCCAAAAGGACAAAGCCGTGCGGGTTTCAGGCCAAAATCCAATATCGGCGAGAAAGCAAGCCCTTGGCCTGAGGTGAGGTGAAAATCCCCAAAGCGGAAAAATAGATTGTATCCCTACATGAAGGCACTTTTGAGGGCAGTGCCCATCTCCAGGTATTGTCCGCTTTGGGGGATTCTCGTGATTTTCACCTCAGGCACTTTTGGCCGATATTGGCTTGACACCCTTGACACCCTGCACGGTTTTGTTCCCTCTCCGGAGGGCATGGCACGCCTCCACCACTACTCCGCATATGTTGTAGTGGTACCCTGTTGCCTCCAGTGCAAGCTTATAAGGCGTATGGGAGTGCACCTCTAAGCGATGTGGGACTCTTGCTTAATGAGCATGCCCACACTCGCTAAGAGGACAAAGCCGTGCGGGTGTCAAGCCAAAATCCAATATCGGCTACAAGGCAAGCCCTTAGCCTGAGGTGAGGTGAAAATCGCCAAACCGGACAAATATATTGTATCCCTACAAAAAGGCACTTTTGAGGGCAATGCCCATCCCCAGTTATTGTCCGCTTTGGGGGATTTTCGGGATTTTCACCTCAGGCACTTTTGGCCGATATTGGCTTGACACCCTAGACACCCCGCACAGTTTTGTTGCCTCTACGGAGAGCAAGGCACGCCTCTACCACTGCTCCGCATGTGTTGTAGTGGTACCCTATTGCCTCCAGCGCAAGGTTATATGGCATAGGGGGAGCGCTCCTCAAAGCGATGTGGGACTCTTGCTTAAAGAGCATGCCTACACACGCTAAGAGAACAAAGCCGTGCGAGTGTCAAGCCAAAATCCAATATCGGCTACAAGACATGCCCTTGGCCTGAGGTGAGGTGAAATTCCCCAAAGCGGACAAATAGATTGTATTCCCACAAAAAGGCGCTTTTGAGGGCAGTACCCATCTCCAGTTATTGTCCGCTTTTGGGGATTTTCAGGATTTTCACCTCAGGCACTTTTGGCCGATATTGGCTTGTCACCCTTGACACCCCGCACGGTTTTCTTGCCTCACCGAAGAGCCAGGCACGCTTCTACCACTGCTCCGCATGTGTTGTAGTGGTACCCTATTGCCTTCTACGCAAGCTTATAATGCATAGGGGGAGCGCAGCTCTAAGCGATGTGGGACACGTGCTTAATGAGGATGCCCACACTCGCTAAGAGGACAAAGCCGTGCGGGTGTCAAGCCAAATTCCAATATCGGCTACAAGGCAAGCCCTTCGCCTGAGGTGAGGTGAAAATCCCCAAAGCGGACAAATAGATTGTATCCCTACAAAAAGGGGCTTTTGAGGGCAGTGCCCATCTCCAGTTATTGTCCGCTTTGGGGGATTTTCGGGATTTTCACCTCAGGCACTTTTGGCCGATATTGGCTTGACACCCTTGACACCCTGCACGGTTTTGTTGCCTCTCCGGAGGGCAAGGCACGCCTCCACCACTACTCCGCATGTGTTGTAGTGGTACCCTATTGCCTTCTACGCAAGCTTACAATGCATAGGGGGAGCGCTCCCCTAACCGATGTTGGACTTTTGCATATTGAGCATGCCCATACTCGCCAAGAGGACAAAGCCGTGCAGGTTTCAAGCCAAAATCCAATATCGGCTACAAAGCAAGCCCTTGGCCTGAGGTGAGGTGAAAATCCCCAAAGCGGAAAAATAGATTGTATCCCTAAATGAAGGCACTTTTGTGGGCAGTGCCCATCTCTAGGTATTGTCCGCTTTAGGGGATTTTCGTGATTTTCACCTCATGCACTTTTGGCCGATATTGGCCTGACACCCTTGACACCCAGCATGGTTTTGTTCCCTCTCCGGAGGGCATGGCACGCCTCCACGACTACTCCGCATGTGTTGTAGTGGTACCCTATTACCTCCAATGCAAGCTTATAAGGCATATGGGGAGTGCACCTTTAAGCGATGTGGGACTCTTGCTTAATGAGCAAGCCCACACTCGCTAAGAGGACAAAGCCGTGCGGGTGTCAAGCCAAAATCCAATATCGGCTACAAGGCAAGCCCTTAGCCTGTGGTAAGGTGAAAATCCCCAAATCGGACAAATAGATTGTATCCCTACAAAAAGGCACTTTGGAGGGCAGTGCCCATCCCCAGTTATTGTCCGCTTTGGGGGATTTTCGGAATTTTCACCTCAGGCACTTTTGGCCGATATTGGCTTGACACCCGGGACACCCCGCACGGTTTTGTTACCTCTTCGGAGAGCAAGGCACGCCTCTACCACTACTCCGCATGTGTTGTAGTGGTACCCTATTGCCTTCCACGCATGCTTATAATGCATAGGGGGAGCGCACCTCTAAGCGATGTGGGACACTTGCTTAATGTGGATGCCCACACTCGCGAAGAGGACAAAACCGTGCGGGTGTCAAGCCAAAATCCAATATCGGCTACAAGACATGCCCTTGGCCTGGGGTGAGGTGAAATTCCCCAAAGCGGACAAATAGATTGTATCCCCACAAAGTGGCGCTTTTGAGGGCAGTACCCATCTCCAGTTATTGCCCGCTTTTGGGAATTTTCAGGATTTTCACCTCAGGCACTTTTGGCCGACATTGGCTTGACACCCTTGACATCCCGCACGGTTTTCTTGCCTCCTCGGAGAGCAAGGCACGCCTCTACCACTGCACCGCATGTGTTGTAGTGGTACCCTATTGCCTTCTACGCATGCTTATAATGCATAGGGGGAGCGCACCTCTAAGCGATGTGGGACACTTGCTTAATGTGGATGCCCACACTCGCTAAGAGGACAAAACCGTGCGGGTGTCAAGCCAAATTCCAATATCGGCTACAAGGCAAGCCCTTGGCCTGAGGTGGGGTGAAAATCCCCAAAGCGGACAAATGGAATGTATCCCTACAAAAAGGCTCTTTTGAGGGCAGTGCCTATCTCCAGTTATTGTCCGCTTTTGGGGATTTTCAGGATTTTCACCTCAGGCACTTTTGGCCGATATTGGCTTGACACCCTTGACACCCCGCACGGTTTTCTTGCCTCCCCGGAGAGCAAGGCACGCCTCTACCACTACTCCGCATGTGTTGTAGTGGTACCCTATTGCCTCCAGCGCAAGCTTATAAGGCATAGGGGAAGCGCACCTCTAAGCGATGTGGGACACTTGCTTAATGAGGATGCCCACGCTCGCTAAGAGGACAAAGCCGTGCGGGTGTCAAGCCAACTTCCAATATCGACTACAAGGCAAGCCCTTCGCCTAAGGTGAGGTGAAAATCCCCAAAGCGGACAAATAGATTGTATCCCTACAAAAAGGCGCTTTTGTGGGCAGTGCCCATCTCCTGTTATTTTCCGCTTTGCGGGATTTTCGGGATTTTAACCTCAGGCACTTTTGGCCGATATTGGCTTGACACCCTCGACACCCCGCTCGGTTTTGTTGCCTCTCCAGAGGGCATGGCACGCCTCCACCACTACTCCGCATGTGTTGTAGTGGTACCCTATTGCCTCCATCGCAAGCTTATAAGGCATCGGCGGAGCACACCTCTAAGCAATGTGGGACTCTTGCTTAATGAGCATGCCCACACTCGCTAAGAGGACAAAGCCGTGCGGGTGTCAAGCCAAAATCCAATATCGGCTACAACGCAAGCCCTTGGACTGAGGTGAGGTGAAAATCCCAAACGCGGACAAATAGATTGTATCATTACAAAAAGATGCTTTTAAGGGCAGTGCCCATCTCCAGTTATTGTCCGATTTGGGGGATTTTTGGGATTTTCACCTCAGGCACTTTTGGCCGATATTGGCTTGACACCCTTGACAACCTGCACAGTTTTGTTGCCTTTCCGGAGAGCAAGGCACGCCTCTACCACTACTCCGCATATGTTGTAGTGGTACCCTATTGCCTTCAGTGCAAGCCTTTGAGGCATAGAGGGAGAGCTCCTCTATGCGATGTGGGACTTTTGCACAATGAGCACGCCCACACTCGCTAAGAGGACAAAGCCGTGTGGGTGTCCAGCCAAAATCCAATATCCGCTACAAGGCAAGCCCTTGGCCTGAGGTGAGGTGAAAATTCCACAAAGTGGACAAATAGATTGTATTACTACAAAAAGGCGCTTTTTAGGGCAGTGCCCATCTCCAGCTATTGTCTGCTTTTGGTGATTTTCGGGATATTAACCTCAGGCACTTTTGGCCGATATTGGCCTGACACCCTTGACACCCCGCACGGTTTTGCGTTGTAGTGGTACCCTATTGCCTTCAGCGCAAGCCTATAAGGCATAGGGGGAGCGCTCCTCTAAGTGATGTTGGACTTTTGCATATTGAGCATGGCCACACTCGCCAAGAGGACAAAGCCGTGCGGGTTTCAAGCCAAAATCCAATATCGGCTACAAAGCAAGCCCTTGGCCTGAGGTGAGGTGAAAATCCCCAAAGCGGACAAATAGATTGTATCCCTGCAAAAAGGCACTTTTGAGGGCAGTGCCCATCTGCAGTTATTGTCCGCTTTGGGGGATTTTCGGGATTTTCACCTCAGGCACTTTTGGCAGATATTGGCTTGACACCCCGCACGGTTTTGTCGCCTCTTCGGAGAGCAAGGCATGCCTCTACCACAATTCCGCATGTGTTGTAGTGGTACCCTATTGCGTGCAGCGCAAGCTTATAGGGCATAGGGGGAGCGCTCCTCTCTGCGATGTGGGACTCTTGCGTAATGAGCATGCCCACACTCGCTAAGAGGACAAAGCCGTGCGGGTGTCAAGCCAAAATCCAATATCGGCTACAAGACAAGACCTTGGCCTGAGGTGAGGTGAAATTCCCCGAAGCGGACAAATAGATTGTATTCCACAAAAAGGCGCTTTTGAGGGCAGTACCCATCTCCAGTTATTGTCCGCTTTTGGGGATTTTCAGGATTTTCACCTCAGGCACTTTTCGCCGATATTGGCTTGACACCCTTGACACCCCGCACGGTTTTGCTGCCTCCACAGAGAGCAAGGCACGCCTCTACCAGTGCTCCGCATGTGTTGTAGTGGTACCCTATTGCCTTCTACACAAGCTTATAATGCATAGGGGGAGCGCTCCTTTAAGCGATGTTGGACTTTTGCATATTGAGCATGGCCACACTCGCCAAGAGGACAAAGCCGTGCGGGTGTCAAGCCAAAATCCAATATCGGCTACAAGACAAGCCCTTGGCCTGAGGTGAGGTGAAATTCCCCAAAGCGGACAAATAGATTTTATCCCCACAAAAAGGCGCTTTTGAGGGCAGTACCCATCTCCAGTTATTGTCCGCTTCTAGGGATTTTCAGGATTTTCACCTCAGGCAGTTTTGGCCGATATTGGCTTGACACCCTTGACACCCCGCTCGGTTTTGTTGCCTCTCCAGAGGGCATGGCACGCCTCCACCACTACTCCGCATGTGTTGTAGTGGTACCCTATTGCCTCCAGCGCAAGCTTATAAGGCATAGGGGGAGCGCACCTCTAAGCGATGTGGGACTCTTGCTTAATGAGCATGCCCACACTCGCTAAGAGGACAAAGCCGTGCGGGTGTCAAGCCAAAACCCAATATCGGCTACAACGCAAGCCCTTGGCCTGAGCTGAGGTGAAAATCCCCAACGCGGACAAGTAGATTGTATCCTTACAAAAAGGCGCTTTCAAGGGTAGTGCCCATCTCCAGTTATTGTCCGCATTGGGGGATTTTCGGGATTTTTACCTCAGGCACTTTTGGCCGATATTGGCTTGACACCCTCGACAACCCGCACGGTTTTGTTGCCTCTTCGGAGAGCAAGGCACGCCTCTACCACTACTCCGCATGTGTTGTAGTGGTACCCTATTGCCTCCAGCGCAAGCTTTTAAGGCATAGGGGGAGCACTCCTCTAAGCGATGTTGGACTCTTGCTAAACGAGCAAGCCTACACACGCTAAGAGGACAAAGCCGTGCGGGTGTCAAGCCAAAATCCAATATCGGCAACAAGACAAGACCTTGGCCTAAGGTGTGGTGAAATTCCCCAAAGCGGACAAATAGATTGTATCCCCACAAAAAGGCGCTTTGGAGGGTAGTACCCATCTCCAGTTATTGTCCGGTTTTGGGGATTTTCAGGATTTTCACCTCAGGCACTTTTGGCCGATATTGGCTTGACACCCTTGACACTCCGCATGGTTTTGTTTCCTTTCCGGAGAGCAAGGCACGCCTCTACCACTACTCCGCATGTGTTGTAGTGGTACCCTCTTGCCTTCAGCGCAAGCCTATAAGGCATAGGGGGAGCGCTCCTCTATGCGATGTGGGAGTTTTGCATAATGAGCATGCCCACCCCTCGCTAAGAGGACAAAGCCGTGTGGGTGTCATGCCAAAACCCAATATCAGCTACAAGACAAGCCCTTGGCCTGAGGTGAGGTGAAAATCCCCAAAGTGGACAAATAGATTGTATCCCTACAAAAGGGCGCTTTTTAGGGCAGTGCCCATCTCCAGTTATTGTCCGCTTTGGGTGATTTTCGGGATTTTCAATTCAGGCACTTTTCGCCGATATTGGCTTGACACCCTTGACACCCCGCACGGTTTTGTTGCCACTCCGGAGAGCAGGGCACGCCTCTACCACTACTCCGCATGTGTTGTAGTGGTACCCTATTGCCTTTAGTGCAAGCATATAAGGCACAGGGGGAGCGCTCCTCCCTGCGATGTGGGACACTTGCGTAATGAGCATGCCCACATTCGCTAAGAGGACAAAGCCGTGCGGGTGTCAAGCCAAAATACAATATCGGCTACAAGACAAGACCTTGGCCTGAGGTGAGGTGAAATTCCCCAAAGCGGACAAGTAGATTGTATTCCACAAAAAGGCGCTTTTGAGAGCAGTACCCATCTTCAGTTATTGTCCGCTTTTGGGGATTTTCAGGATTTTCACCTCAGGCACTTTTGGCCGATATTGGCTTGACACCCTTGACACCCCGCACGGTCTTGTTGCCTTCCCGGAGAGCAAGGCACGCCTCTACCACTACTCCGCATGTGTTGTAGTGGTACCCTATTGCCTTCTACGCCAGCTTATAATGCATAGGGGGAGCGCTCCTCTAAGCAATGTTGGACTTTTGCATATTGAGCATGGCCACACTCGCCAAGAGGACAAAGCCGTGCGGGTGTCAAGCCAAAATCCAATATCAGCTACAAGGCAAGCCCTTGGCCTGAGGTGAGGTGAAAATCCCCAAAGTGGACAAATAGATTGTATCCCTACAAAAAGGCGCTTTTAAGGGCAGTTCCCATCTCCAGTTATTGTCCGCTTTGGGGGATTTTCGGGATTTTCACCTCAGGCACTTTTGGCCGATATTGGCTTGACACCCTTCACACCCCGCACGGTTTTGTTGCCTCTCCGGAGAGCAAGGCACGCCTCTACCACCACTCCGCATGTGTTGTAGTGGTACCCTATTGCCTTCAGCGCAAGCCTATAAGGCATAGGTCGAGCGCTCCTCTATCCGATGTGGGAGTTGTGCATAATGAGAATGCCCACACTCACTAAGAGGACAAATCCGTGCGGGTGTCAAGCCAAAATCCAATATCGGCTACAAGACAAGCCCTTGGCCTGAGGTGAGGTGAAATTCCCTAAAGCGTACAAATAGATTGTATCCCCACAAAAAGGCGCTTTTGAGGGCGGTACCCATCTCCAGTTATTGTCCGCTTTGGGGGATTTTCGGGATTTTCACCTCAGGCACTTTTGGCCGATATTGGCTTGACACCCTTCACACCCCGCACGGTTTTGTTGCCTCCACGGAGAGCAAGGCAAGCCTCTACCACTGCTCCGCATGTGTTGTAGTGGTACCCTATTGCCTTCTATGCAAGCTTATAATACAAAGGGGGAGCGCTCCTCTAAGCGATGTTGGACTTTTGCATATTGAACATGCCCACACTCGACAAGAGGACAAAGCCGTGCTGGTTTCAAGCCAAAATCCAATATCGGCTAGAAAGCAAGCCCTTGGCCTGAGGTGCGGTGAAAATCCCCAAAGCGGACAAATAGATTGTACCCACAAAATGGCACTTTTTAGGACAGTGCCCATCTCCAATTATTGTCCGCCTTGGGGGATTTTCGGGATTTTCACCTCAGGCACTTTTGGCCTAGACAGGCTTGAAACCCTTCACACCCCGCACGGTTTTGTTGCCTCTTCGGAGAGCAAGGCATGCCTCTACAACTACTCCGCATGTCTTGTAGTGGTACCGTATTGCCTCCAGCGCAAGCTTATAAGGCATAGGGGGAGCGCTCCTCTAAGCGATGTGGGACTCCTGCTTAATGAGCATGCCCACACTCGCAAAGAGGACAGAGCCTTGCGGGTGTCAAGCCAAAGTCCAATATCGGCTACAAGGTAAGCCCTTGGCCTGAGGTGAGGTGAAAATCCCCAAAGCAGACAAATAGATTGTATCCCTACAAAAAGGAGCTTTTGAGGGCAGTGCCCATCTCCAGTTATTTTTCACTTTGGGGATTTTCGGGATTTTCACCTCAGGCACTTTTGGCCGATATTGACTTGACACCCTTGACACCCCGCACGGTTGTCTTGCCTCTACGGAGAGCAAGGCACGCCTCTACCATTACTCCGCATTTGTTGTAGTGGTACCCTATTGCCTCCAGCGCAAGCTTATAAGGCATAGGGGGAGCGCTCCTCTAAGCGATGTGGGACTCTTGCTTAATGAGCATGCCCACACTCGCTAAGAGGACAAAGCCGTGCGTGTGTGAAGTCAAAATTCAGTATCGGCTACAAGGCAAGCCCTTGGCCTGAGGTGAGGTGAAAATCCCCAAAACGGACAAATAAATTGTATTCCCACAAAAAGGCGCTTTTGAGGGCAGTGCCCATCTCCAGTTATTATCCGCTTTGGCGGATTTTCGGGATTTTCACGTCAGGCACTATTGGCCGATATTGGCTTGACACCCTTAACACCCCGCACAGTTTTGTTGCCTCTCCGGAGAGCAAGGCATGCCTCAACCACTACTCCGCATGTGTTGTAGTTGTACCCTATTGCCTTCAGCGCAAGCCTATAAGGCATAGGGGGAGCGCTCCTCTATGCAATGTGGGAGTTTTGCATAATGAGCTTGCCCACACTCGCTAAGAGGACAAAGCCGTGCGGGTGTCAAGCCAAAATCCAATATCATCTACAAGGCAAGCCCTTGGCTTGAGGTGACGTGAAAATCCACAAAGTGGACAAATAGATTGTATCCCCGCAAAAAGACGCTTTTTAGGGCAGTGCCCATCTCCAGTTATTGACCGCTTTGGGTGATTTTCGGGATTTTCACCCCAGGCACTTTTCGCCGATTTTGGCTTGACACCCTTAACAACCAGCAAGGTTTTGTTGCCTCTCCGGGGAGCAAGGCGCGCATCTGCCACAACTCTGCACGTGTTGTAGCGGAACCCTATTACCTTCAGCGCAAGCTTATAAGGCATAGGGGGAGCGCTCCTCTCTGCGATGTGGGACTCTTGCATAATGAGCATGCCCACACTCGCTAAGAGAACAAAGCCATGTGGGTGTCAAGCCAAAATCCAATATCGGCTACAGGACATGCCCTTGGCCTGAGGTGAGGTGAAATTCCTAAAAGCGGACAAATAGATTGATTCCCCTAAAAAGGCGCTTTTGAGGGCAGTACCTATCTCCAGTTATTGTCCGCTTTTGGGGATTTTCAAGATTTTCACCTCAGGCACTTTTGGCCGATATTGGCTTGACAACCTTGACACCCCGCACGGTTGTCTTGCCTCTACGGAGAGCAAGGCACGCCTCTACCATTACTCCGCATTTGTTGTAGTGGTACCCTATTGCCTCCAGCGCAAGCTTATAAGGCATAGGGGGAGCGCTCCTCTAAGCGATGTGCGACTCTTGCTTAATGAGCATGCCCACACTCGCTAAGAGGACAAAGCCGTGCGGGTGTCAAGCCAAAATCCAATATCGGCTACAAGGCAAGCCCTTGGCCTGAGGTGAGGTGAAAATCCCCAAAGCAGACAAATAGATTGCATCCCCGCAAAAAGGCGCTTTTGAGGGCAGTACCTATCTCCAGTTATTGTCCAATTTTGGGGATTTTCAGCATTTTCACCTCAGGCACTTTCGGCCGATATTGGCTTGACACCCTTGACACCCCGCACGGTTTTGTTGCCTCCCCAGAGAGCAAGGCACGCCTCTACCACTCCTCCGCATGTGTTCTAGTGGTACCCTATTGCCTCCAGCGCTAGCTTATAAGGCATAGGGGGAGCGCTCCTCTATTCGATGCGGGACTTTTGCAAAATGAGCATGCCCATACTCGCTAAGAGGACAAAGCCGTGCGGGTGTCATTGCAAAATCCAATATCGGCTACAAGGCAAGCCCTTGGCCCGAGGTGAGGTGAAATTCCCCAAAGCGAACAAATAGATTGTATCCCTACAAAATGGCGCTTTTGAGGGCAGTACCGATCTCCAGTTATTGTCCGCTTTAGGGGATTTTCGGGATTTTCACCTCAGTCACTTTTGGCCGATATTGGCTTGACACCCTGCACGGTTGTCTTGCCTCTACGGAGAGCAAGGCACGCCTCTACCACTACTCCGCATGTGTTGTAGTGGTACCCTATTGCCTCCAGCGCAAGCTTATAAGGCATAGGGGGAGCGCTCCTCTAAGTGATGTGGGACTCTTGCTTATTGAGCATGCCCACACTCGCTAAGAGGACAAAGCCGTGCGTGTGTCAAGCCAAAATCCAATATCGGCTACAAGGCAATCCCTTGGCGTGAGGTGAGGTGAAAATCCCCAAAGCGGACAAATAAATTGTATTCCCACAAAAAGGCGCTTTTGATGGCAGTGCCCATCTCCAGTTATTGTCCGCGTTTGGGGATTTTCAAGATTTTCACCTCAAGCACTTTTGGCCGATATTGGCTTGACAGCCTTGACACCCCGCACGGTTTTGTTGCCTCACCGGAGAGCAAGGCACGCCTCTACCACTGCTCCGCATGCGTTATAGTGGTACCCTATTGCCTTCTACGCAAGCTTATAATGCATAGGGGGAGCGCTCCTCTAAGCGATGTTGGACTTTTGCATATTGAGCATGTCCACACGCGCCAAGAGGATAAAACCGTGTTGGTTTCAAGCCAAAATCCAATATCGGCTACAAAGCAAGCCCTTGGCCTGAGGTGAGGTGAAAATCCCCAAAGCGGACAAATAGATTGTATCCCTACAAAAAGGCACTTTTGAGGGCAGAGCCCATCTCCAGTTATTGTCCGCGTTGGGGGATTTTCGGGATTTTCACCTCAGGCACTTTTGGCCGATATTGGCTTTACACCCTTGACACCCCGCACGATTTTCTTGCCTCTACGGAGAGCAAGGCTCGCCTCTACCACTACTCCGCATATGTTGTAGTCGTACCCTATTGGCTCCAGCGCAAGCTTATTAGGCATAGGGAGAGCGCCCCTCTAAGCGATGTGGGACTGTTGCTTAATGAGCATGCCCACACTCGCTAAGAGGACAAAGCCGTGCCTGTCTCAAGCCAAAATCCAATATCGGCTACAAGGCAAGCCCTTGGCCTGAGGTGAGGTGAAAATCCCCAAAGCGGACAAATAGATTATATTCCCACAAAAAGGCGCTTTTGAGGGCAGTGCCCATCTCCAGTTATTATTCGCTTTGGGGGATTTTTGGGATTTTCACCTCAGGCACTTTTGGACTATAATGGCATGACACCCTTAACACCGCGCACGGTTTTGTTGCCTCTCCGGAGAGCAAGGCACGCCTCTACCACTACTCCGCATGTGTTGTAGTGGTACCCTATTGCCTTCAGCGCATGCCTATAAGGCATAGGGGGAGCGCTCCTCTATGCGATGTGGGAGTTTTGCATAATGAGCATGCCCACACTCGCTAAGAGGACAAAGTCGTGCGAGTGTCAATCCAAAATCCAATATCAGCTACAAGGCAAGCCCTTGGCCTGAGGTGAGGTGAAATTCCTCAAAGTGGACAAATAGATTGTATCCCTACAAAAAGGCGCTTTTTAGGGCATTGCCCATCTCCAGTTATTGTCCGCTTTTGGTGATTTTCGGGATGTTCACCTCAGGCACTTTTGGCCGATATTGGCGTGACACCCTTGACACCCAGCACGGTTTTGTCGCCTCTCCGGAGAGCAAGGAACGCCTCTACCACTACTCCGCACGTGTTGTAGTGGTACCCTATTGCCTTCAGCGCAAGCTTATAAGGCATAGGGGGAGTGCTCCTCTCTGCGATGTGGGACTCTTGCGTAATGAGCATGCCCACACGCGCTAAGAGGACAAAGCCGTGCGGGTGTCAAGCCAAAATCCAATATCCGCTACAAAGCAAGCCCTTGGCCTGAGGTGAAGTGAAAATCCCCAAAGCGGACAAATAGATTGTATCCCTACAAAAAGGCAGTTTTGAGGGCAGTGCCCATCTCCAGTTATTGTCCGCTTTGGGGGATTTTCGTGATGTTCACCTCAGGCACTTTTGGCCGATATTGGCTTGACACCCTTGACACCTAGCACGGTTTTGTTGCCTCTCCGGAGAGCAAGGCGCGCCTCTACCACTACTCCGCACGTGTTGTAGTGGTACCCTATTGCCTCCAACACAAGCTTATAAGGCATAGGGGAAGCGCCCCTCTAAGCGATGCGGGACTCTTGCTTAATGAGCATGCCCACACTTGCTAAGAGGACAAAGTCGTGCAGGTGTCAAACCAAAATCCAGTATCGGCTACAAGACAAGACCTTGGACTGCGGTGAGGGGAAATTCCCCAAAGCGGACAAATAGATTGTATTCCACAAAAATCTGCTTTTGAGGGCAGTACCCATCTCGAGTTAATTTCCGCTTTTGGGGATTTTCAGGATTTTCACCTCAAGCACTTTTGGCCGATATTGGCTTGACACCCTTGACACCCAGCACAGTTTTGTTGCCCCCCCAGAGAGCAAGGCACGCCTCTACCACTGCTCCGCATGTGTTGTAGGGGTACCCTGTTGCCTTCTACGCAAGCTTATAATGCATAGGGGGGGCGCTCCTCTAAGCGATGTTGGACTTTTGCATATTTAGCATGCCCGCGCTCGCCCAGAGGACAAAGCCGTGCCGGGTTTCAAGCCAGAATCCAATATCGGCTACAAAGCAAGCCCTTGGCTTGAGGTGAGGTGAAAATCCCCAAAGCGGACAAATAGATTGTATCCCTACAAAAAGGCACTTTTGAGGGCAGTGCCCATCTCCAGTTATTGTCCGCTTTGGGGGATTTTCGGGATTTTCACCTTAGGCACTTTTGGCCTTTATTGGCTTGACACCCTTGACACCCCGCACGGTTTTGTTGCCTCTACGGAGAGCAAGGCACGCCTCTACCACAACTCCGCATGTGTTGTAGTGGTAACCTATTGCCTCCAGCGCCAGCTTATAAGGCAAAGGGGGAGCGCTCCTCTCAGTGATGTGGGACTCTTGCTTAATGAGCATGCCCACACTCGCCAAGAGGACAAAGCCGTGCGGGTGTCAAGCCAAAATCCAATATCGGCTACAAGGCAAGCCCTTGGCCTGAGGTGAGGTGAAAATCCCCAAAGCAGACAAATAGATTGTATCCCTACAAAAAGGCGCTTTTGAGGGCAGTGCCCATCTCCAGTTATTTTTCACTTTGGGGGATTTTCTGGATTTTCACCTCAGGCACTTTTTTCCGATATTGGATTAACAACCTTGACACCCCGCACGGTTTTCTTGCCTCTACAGAGAGCAAGGCACGCCTCTACCACTACTCCGCATGTGTTGTAGTGGTACCTTATTGCCTCCAACGCAAGCTTATATTGCATAGGGGGAGCGCTCCTCCAAGCGATGTGGGACTCTTGCTTAATGAGCATGCCCACACTCGCTAAGAGGACAAAGCCGTGCGTATGTCAAGCGAAAATCCAATATCGGCTACAAGGCAAGCCCTTGGCCTGAGGTGAGGTGAAAATCCCCAAAGCGAACAAATAGATTGTATTCCCACAAAAAGGTGCTTTTGAGGGCAGTGCCCATCTCCAGTTATTATTCGCTTAGGAGGATTTTCGGGATTTTCACCTCAAGCACTTTTGGCCGGTATTGGCTTGACACCCTTAACACCCCGCACGGTTTTGTTGCTTCTCCGGAGAGCAAGGCACGCCTCTACCACTACTCGGCATGTGTTGTAGTGATACCCTATTGCCTTCTACGCAAGCTTATAATGCATAGGGGGAGTGCTCCTCTAAGCGATGTTGGACTTTTGCATATTAAGCGGTTCCACACTCGCCAAGAGGACAAAGCCGTGCGGGTTTCATGCCAAAATCCAATATCGGATACAAAGCAAGCCCTTGGCCTGAGGTGAGATGAAAATCCCCAAAGCAGACAAATAGATTGTATCCCCGCAAAAAGGCACTTTTGAGGGCAGTGCCCTTCTCCAATTATTGTCCGCTTTGGGCGATTTTCGGGATTTTCACCTCAGGCACTTTTGGCCTTTATTGGCTTGACACCCTTGACACCCCGCACGGTTTTGTTGCCTCTTCGGAGAGCGAGGCACGCCTCTACCACTACTCCGCATGTGTTGTAGTGGTACCCTATTGCCACCAGCGCAAGCTTATAAGGCATAGGGGGAGCGCTCCTCTAAGCAATGTGGGACTCTTGCTTAATGAGCATGCCCACAGTCGCTAAGAGGACAAAGCCGTGCGGGTGTCAAGCCAAAATCCAATATCGGCTACAAGGAAAGCCCTTGGCCTGAGGTGAGGTGAAAATCCCCAAAGCAGACAAATAGATTGTATCCCTACAAAAAGGCGCTTTTGAGGGCAGTTCCCATCTCCAGTTATTTTTCACTTTGGGGGATTTTCGGGATTTTCACCTCAGGCACTTTTGGCCGATATTGGCTTGACACCCTTGACACCCCGCACGGTTTTCTTGCCTCTACGGAGAGCAAGGCACGCCTCTACCACTACTCCGCATTTGTTGTAGTGGTACCCTATTGCCTCCAACGCAAGCTTATAAGCCATAGGGGGAGCGCTCCTCTAAGCGATGTGGGACTCTTGCTTAATGAGCATGCCCACGCTCGCTAAGAGGACAAATTCGTGTGTGTGTCAAGCCAAAATCCAATATCGGCTATAAGGCAAGCCCTTGGCCTGAGGTGAGGTGAAATTCCCCAAAGCGGACAAATAGATTGTATTCCATAAAAAGGCGCTTTTGAGGGTAGTACCCATCTCCAGTTATTGTCCGCTTTTGGGGATTTTCAGCATTTTCACCTCAGGCACTTTTGGCCGATATTGGCTTGACACCCTTGACACCCCGCACGGTTTTCTTGCCTCTACGGAGAGCAAGGCACGCCACTACCACTACTCAGCATGTGTTGTAGTGCTACCCTATTGCCTTCAGCGCAAGCCTATAAGGCGTCGGGGGAGCGATCCTCTATGCGATGTGGGAGTTTTGCATAATGAGCATGCCCACACTCGCTAAGAGGACAAAGCCGTGTGGGTGTCACGCCAAAATCCAATATCAGCCACAAGGCAAGCCCTCAGCCTGAGCTGAGGTGAAAATCCCCAAAGTTGACAAATAGATTGTATCCCTGCAAAAAGGTGCTTTTTAGGGCAGTGCCCATCTCCAGTTATTGTCCGCTTCGGGTGATTTTCGGGATTTTCACCTCAGGCACTTTTCGCCGATATTGGCTTGACACCCTTGACACCCAGCACGGTTTTGTTGCCTCACCGGAGAGCAAGGCACGCCTCTACCACTACTCCGCACGTGTTGTAGTGGTACCCTATTGCCCCCAACGCAAGCTTATAAGGCATAGGGGGAGCGCACCTCTAAGCGATGTGGGACTCTTGCTTAATGAGCATGCCCACACTCACTAAGAGGACAAAGCCGTGCGGGTGTCAAGGCAAAACCCAATGTCGGCTACAAGACAAGACCTTGGCCTGAGGTGAGGTGAAATTCCCCAAAGCGGACAAATAGATTGCATTCCACAAAAAGGCGCTTTTGAGGGCAGTACCCATCTCCAGTTATTGTCCTCTTTTGGGGATTTTCACCATTTTCACCTCAGGCACTTTTGGTCGATATTGGCTTGACACCCTTGACACCCCGCACGGTTTTGTTGCCTCCCCGGAGAGCAAGGCACGCCTTTACCACTCTTCCGCATGTGTTGTAGTGGTACCCTATTGCCTTCTACGCAAGCTTGTAATGCATAGGGGGAGCGCTCCTCTAAGCGATGTTGGACTTTTGCATATTGAGCATGCCCACACTCGCCAAGAGGACAAAGCCGTGCGGGTTTCAAGGCACAATCACGTATCGGCTACAAAGCAAGCCCTTGGCCTAAGGTGAGGTGAAAATCCCCAAAGCGGACAAATAGATTGTATCCCTACAAAAAGGCACTTTTGAGGGCAGTGCCCATCTCCAGTTATTGTCCGCTTTGGGGGATTTTCGGGATTTTCACCTCAGGGACTTTTGGCCGATATTGGCTTGACACCCTTGACACCCTGCTCGGTTTTGTTGCCTCTCCGGAGGGCAAGGCACGCCTTTACCACTACTCCGCATGTGTTGTAGTGGTACCCTATTGCCTCCTGCGCAAGCTTATAAGGCATAGGGGGAGCGCACCTCTATGCGATGTGGGACCCTTGATTAATGAGCTTGCCCACACTCGCTAAGACGACAAAGCCGTGCGGGTGTCAAGCCAAAATCCAATATCGGCTACAAGGCAAGCCCTTGGCCTGAGGTGAGGTGAAAATCCCCAAAGCGGACAAATTGATTGTATCCCTACAAAAAGGCGCTTTTGAGGGCAGTTCCCATCTCCAGTAATTGTCTTCTTTGGGGGATTTTCGGGATTTTCACCTCAGGCCCTTTTGGCCGATATTGGCTTGACACCCTTTATACCTCGCGCGGCTTTGTTGCCTCTGCGGAGAGCAGGGAAGGCCTTTACCACTACTCCATAACTGTTGTAGTGGTACCCTATTGCCTTCAGCGCAAGCTTACGGGGCGTAGGAGGAGCACTCCTCTATGCGATGTGGGACTTTTGCATAATGAGCATACCCACACTCGCTAAGAGGACAAAGCCGTGCAGCTGTCAAACCAAAATCCAATATCGGCTACAAGGCAAGCCCTTGGCCTGAGGTGAGGTGAAAATCCCCAAAGCGGACAAATAGATTGTATCCCCACAAAAAGGCGCTTTTGAGGGCAGTGCCCATCTCCAGTTATAGTCCGCTTTGGGGGATTTTCGGGATTTTCACTTCAGGCACTTTTGGCCGATACTGGCTTGACACCCATGACACCCCGCACGGTTTTGTTGCCTCTCCGGAGACCAAGACACGCCTCTACCACTACTCCGCATGTGTTGTAGTGGTAACCTATTGCCTTCTGCGCAAGCTTCTAATGCATAGGGGGAGCGCTCCTCTAAGTGATGTGGGACTCTTGCTTCATGAGCATGCCCTCACTCGCTAAGAGGACAAAGCCGTGCGAGTGTCAAGCTAAAATCCAATATCGGCTACAAGGCAAGCCCTTGGCCTGAGGTGAGGTGAAAATCCCCAAAGCGGACAAATAGATTGTATCCCTACAAAAAGGCGCTTTTTAGGGCAGTTCCCATCTGTAGTTATTGCCCGCTTTGGGGGATTTTCGGGATTTTCACCTCAGTCACTTTTGGCCGATATTGGCTTGACACCCTTGACACCCCGCACAGTTTTGTTGCCTCTCCGGACAGCAAGGCACGCCTCTACCACTACTCCACATGTGTTGTAGTGGTACCCAATTGCCTCCAATGCAAGCTTATAAGGCATAGGGGGAGTCCTCCTCTAAGTGATGTGGGACTCTTTCTTAATGAGCATGCCCACACTCACTAAGAGGGCTAAGCCGTGCGGGTGTCAAGCCAAAATCCAATATCGGCTACAAGGCAAGCCCTTCGGTTGAGGTGAGGTGAAAATCCCCAAAGCGGACAAATAGATTGTATCCAAACAAAAAAGCGCTTTTGAGGGCAGTGCCCATCCCCAGTTATTGTCCGCTTTGGGGGATTTTCGGGATTTTCACCTCAGGCACTTTTGGCCGATATTGGCTTGACACCCGTGACACCCCGCACGGTTTTGTTGCCTCTCCGGAGAGCAAGGCACGCCACTACCACTACTCCGCCTGTGTTGTAATGGTACCCTATTGCCTTCAGCGCAAGCTTATAAGGCATAGGGGGAGCGCTACTCTAAGCGAGGTGGGACTCTTGCATAATGAGCATTCCCACACTCGCTAAGAGGACAAAGCCGTGCGGGTCTCATGCCAAAATCCAATATAGGCTACAAGGCAAGCCCTTGGCCTAAGGTGAGGAGAAATTCCCCAAAGCGGACAAATAGACTGTATCCCCACAAAAAGGCGCTTTTGAGGGCAGTGCCCATCTCCATTCATTGTCCGCTTTGGGGGATTTTTGGGATTTTCACCTCAGGGACTTTTGGCCGATATTGGCTTGACACCCTTGACACCCCACACGGTTTTGTTGCCTCTCCGGAGAGTAAGGCAGGCCTCTACCACTACTCCGCATGTGTTGTAGTGGTAACCTATTACCTCCAGCCCTAGCTTATAAGGCATAGGGGGAGCATTCCTCTAAGCGATGTGGGACTCTTGCTTAATGGGCATGCCCATACTCGCTAAGAGGACAAAGCCGTGCGAGTGTCAAGCCAAAATCCAATATCGGCTACAGGGCAAGCCCTTTGCCTGAGGTGAGATGAAATTCCCCGAAGCGGACAAATAGATTGTATCCCTACAAAAAGGCACTTTTGAGAGCAGTGCTGATCTTCAGTTATTGTCCGCTTTAGGGGATATTCGGGATTTTCACCTCAGGCACTTTTGGCCGATATTGGCTTGACACCCATGACACCCTGCAAAGGCCCGCCTCTACCACTACTCCGCATGTGTTGTAGTGGTACCCTATTGCCTCCAGCGCAAGCTTATAAGGCATAGGGGGAGCGCCCCTCTATGCGATGTGGGACTTTTGCATAATGAGCATGCCCATACTCGCTAAGAGGACAAAGCTGTGCGGCTGTCAAGCCAAAATCCAATATCGGCTACAAGGCAAGCCCTTGGCCTGAGGTGAGGTGAAAATCCCCAAAGCGGACAAATAGATTGTATCCCCACAAAAAGGCGCTTTTGAGGGCAGTGCCCATCTCCAGTTATAGTCCGCTTTGGGGGATTTTCGGGATTTTCACATCAGGCACTTTTGGCCGATATTGGCTTGCACCCATGACACCCCGCACGGTTTTGTTGCCTCTTCGGAGAGCACGGCACGCCTCTACCACTACTCCGCATGTGTTGTAGTGGTACCCTATTGCCTTCAGCGCAAGCTTATAAGGCATAGGGGGACCGCTACTCTAAGCGAGGTGGGACTCTTGCATAATGAGCATTCCCACACTCGCTAAGAGGAGAAAACCGTGCGGGTGTCAAGCCAAAATGCCATATCAGCTACAAGGCCAGCCTTGGACTGAGGTGAGTTGAAATTCCCAAAAGCGGACAAATAGATTGTATCCCCACAAAAAGGCGCTATTGAGGGTAGTGCCCATCTCCAGTTATAGTCCGCCTTGGGGGATTTTCGGGATTTTCACTTCAGGCACTTTTGGCCGATACTGGCTTGACACCCATGACACCCCGCACGGTTTTGTTGCCTCTCCGGAGAGCACGGCACGCCTCTACCACTACTCCGCATGTGTTGTAGTGGTACGCTATTGCCTTCAGCGCAAGCTTATAAGGCATAGGGGGACCGCTACTCTAAGCGAGGTGGGACTCTTGCATAATGAGCATTCCCACACTCGCTAAGAGGACAAAACCGTGCAGGTGTCAAGCCAAAATCCAATATCGGCTACAAGGCCAGCCTTGGCCTGAGGTGAGGTGAAATTCCCCAAAGCGGACTAATAGATTGTGTCCCCACAAAAAGGCGGTTTTGAGGGCAGTGCCCATCTCCAGCTATTGTCCGCTTTTTGGGATTTTCGGGATTTTCACCTCAGGCACTTTTGGCCGATATTGGCTTGACACCCTTGACACCCTGCACGGTTTTGTTGCCTCTCCGGAGACCAAGACACGCCTCTACCACTACTCCGCATGTGTTGTAGTGGTAACCTATTGCCTTCTGCGCAAGCTTCTAATGCATAGGGGGAGCGCTCCTCTAAGTGATGTGGGACTCTTGCTTAATGAGCATGCCCACACTCGCTAAGAGGACAAAGCCGTGCGAGTGTCAAGCTAAAATCCAATATCGGCTACAAGGCAAGCCCTTGGCCTGAGGTGAGGTGAAAATCCCCAAAGCGGACAAATAGATTGTATCCCTACAAAAAGGCGCTTTTTAGGGCACTTCCCATCTGTAGTTATTGCCCGCTTTGGGGGATTTTCGGGATTTTCACCTCAGTCACTTTTGGCCGATATTGGCTTGACACCCTTGACACCCCGCACAGTTTTGTTGCCTCTCCGGACAGCAAGGCACGCCTCTACCACTACTCCACATGTGTTGTAGTGGTACCCAATTGCCTCCAATGCAAGCTTATAAGGCATAGGGGGAGTCCTCCTCTAAGTGATGTGGGACTCTTTCTTAATGAGCATGCCCACACTCACTAAGAGGGCTAAGCCGTGCGGGTGTCAAGCCAAAATCCAATATCGGCTACAAGGCAAGCCCTTCGGTTGAGGTGAGGTGAAAATCCCCAAAGCGGACAAATAGATTGTATCCAAACAAAAAAGCGCTTTTGAGGGCAGTGCCCATCCCCAGTTATTGTCCGCTTTGGGGGATTTTCGGGATTTTCACCTCAGGCACTTTTGGCCGATATTGGCTTGACACCCGTGACACCCCGCACGGTTTTGTTGCCTCTCCGGAGAGCAAGGCACGCCACTACCACTACTCCGCCTGTGTTGTAATGGTACCCTATTGCCTTCAGCGCAAGCTTATAAGGCATAGGGGGAGCGCTACTCTAAGCGAGGTGGGACTCTTGCATAATGAGCATTCCCACACTCGCTAAGAGGACAAAGCCGTGCGGGTCTCATGCCAAAATCCAATATAGGCTACAAGGCAAGCCCTTGGCCTAAGGTGAGGAGAAATTCCCCAAAGCGGACAAATAGACTGTATCCCCACAAAAAGGCGCTTTTGAGGGCAGTGCCCATCTCCATTCATTGTCCGCTTTGGGGGATTTTTGGGATTTTCACCTCAGGGACTTTTGGCCGATATTGGCTTGACACCCTTGACACCCCACACGGTTTTGTTGCCTCTCCGGAGAGTAAGGCAGGCCTCTACCACTACTCCGCATGTGTTGTAGTGGTAACCTATTACCTCCAGCCCTAGCTTATAAGGCATAGGGGGAGCATTCCTCTAAGCGATGTGGGACTCTTGCTTAATGGGCATGCCCATACTCGCTAAGAGGACAAAGCCGTGCGAGTGTCAAGCCAAAATCCAATATCGGCTACAGGGCAAGCCCTTGGCCTGAGATGAGATGAAATTCCCCGAAGCGGACAAATAGATTGTATCCCTACAAAAAGGCACTTTTGAGAGCAGTGCTGATCTTCAGTTATTGTCCGCTTTAGGGGATTTTCGGGATTTTCACCTCAGGCACTTTTGGCCGATATTGGCTTGACACCCTTGACACCCTGCACGGTTTTGTTGCCTCTCCGGAGGGCAAGGCACGCCTCTTCCACTACTCCGCATGTGTTGTAGTGGTACCCTATTGCCTCCAACGCAAGCTTATAAGGCATAGGGGGAGCGCTCCTCTAAGCGATGTGGGACTCTTGCTTAATGAGCATGCTCACACTCGCTAAGAGGACAAAGCCGTGCAGGTGTCAAGCCAAAATCCAATATCGGTGACAAGCCAAGCCCTTGGCCTGAGGTGAGGTGAAAATCCCCAAAGCGGACAAATAGATTGTATCCCAACAAAAAGGCGCTTTTGAGGGCAGTGCCCAACTCCAGTTGTTGTTCGCTTTTGGGGATTTTTGGGATTTTCACCTCAGTCACTTTTGGCCGATATTGGCCTGACACCCCGCACGGTTTTGTTGCCTCTCCGGAGAGCAAGGCAGGCCTCTACCACTACTCCGCATGTGTTGTAGTGGTACCCTATTGCCTCCAGCGCAAGCTTATAAGGCATAGGGGGAGCGTTCCTCTAGGCGATGTGGGACTCTTGCTTAATGGGCATGCCCATACTCGCTAAGAGGACAAAGCCGTGCGGGTGTCAAGCCAAAATCCAATATCAGCTACAGGGCAGGCCTTTGGCCTGAGGTGAGGTGAAAATCCCCAAAGCGAACAAATAGATTGTAATCCCACGAGAAGGCGCTTTTGAGGGCAGTGCCCATCTCCAGTTACTGTCCGCTTTGGGGGATTTTCGGGATTTTCACCCCAGGGACTTTTGGCCGATATTGGCTTGACACCCTTGACACTCCACATGGTTTTATTGCCTCTCCGAAGAGCAAGGCACGCCTCTACCACTACTCCGCATGTGTTGTAGTGGTACCCTATTGCCTTCAGCGCAAGCTTATAAGGCATAGGGGGAGCGCTCCTCTATTCGATGCGGGACTTTTGCAAAATGAGCATGCCCACACTCGCTAAGAGGACAAAGCCGTGCGGGTGTCATGCCAAAATCGAATATCGGCTACAAGGCAAGCCCTTGGCCCGAGGTGAGGTGAAATTCCCCAAAGCGAACAAATAGATTGTATCCCTACAAAAAGGCACTCTTGAGGGCAGTGTCGATCTCCAGTTATTGTCCGCTTTAGGGGATTTTCGGGATTTTCACCTCAGTCACTTTTTGCCAATATTGGCTTGATACCCTTGACACCGTGCACGGTTTTGTTGCCTCTCCGGAAAGCATGGCACGCCTCTACCACTACTCTGCATGTGTTGTAGTGGTACCCTATTGCCTTCAGCGCAAGCTTATAAGGCATAGAGGGAGCGCTCCTCTATTCGGTGTGGGACTTTTGCAAAATGAGCATGCCCGCACACGCTAAGAGGGCAAAGCCGTGCGGGTGTCATGCCAAAATCCAATATCGGCTACAAGGCAAGCCCTTGGCCTGAGGTGAGATGAAATTCCCCAAAGCGGACAAATAGATTGTATCCCTACAAAAAGGCACTTTTGACGGCAGTGCCGATCTTCAGTTATTTTCCGCTTTAGGGGATGTTCGGGATTTTCACCTCAGGCACTTTTTGCTGATATTGGCTTGACACCCTTGACACCCTGCAAAGGCCCGCCTCTACCACTACTCCGCATGTGTTGTAGTGGTACCCTATTGCCTCCAGCGCAAGCTTATAAGCCATAGGGGGAGCGCTCCTCTAAGCGATGTGGGACTCTTGCTTAATGAGCATGCCCACACTCGCTAAGAGAACAAAGCCGTGCAGGTGTCAAGCCAAAATCCAATATCGGCAACAAGCCAAGCCCTTGGCCTGAGGTGAGGTGAAAATCCCCAAAGCGGACAAATAGATTGTATCCCAACAAAAAGGCGCTTTTGTGGGCAGTGCCCAACTCCAGTTATTGTCCGCTTTGGGGGATTTTCGAGATTTTCACCCCAGGGACTTTTGGCCGATATTTGGCATGACACCCTTGACACCCTGCACGGTTTTGTTGCCTCTTTGGAGGGCAAGGCAGGCCTCTACCACTACTCCGCATGTGTTGTAGTGGTACCCTATTGCCTCCAGCGCAAGCTTATAAGGCATAGGGGGAGCATTCCTCTAAGCGATGTGGGACTCTTGCTTAATGGGCATGCCCAAACTCGCTAAGAGGACAAAGCCGTGCGGGTGTCAAGCCAAAATCCAATATCGGCTACAGGGCAGGGCCTTGGCCTAAGGTGAGGTGAAAATCCCCAAAGCGAACAAATAGATTGTAATCCCACGAGAAGGCGCTTTTGAGGGCAGTGCCCATCTCCAGTTATTGTCCGCTTTGGGGGATTTTTGGGATTTTCACCCCAGGGACTTTTGTCCGATATTGGCTTGACACCCCACACGGTTTCATTGCCTCTCCGGAGAGCAAGGCACGCCTCTACCACTACTCTGCATTTGTTGCAGTGGTACCCTATTGCCTTCAGCGCAAGCTTATAAGGCATAGGGGGAGCATTCCTCTAAGCGATGTGGGACTCTTGCTTAATGGGCATGCCCACACTCGCTAAGAGGACAAAGCCGTGCGGGTGTCAAGCCAAAATCCAATATCGGCTACAGGGCAGGGCCTTGGCCTGAGGTGAGGTGAAAATCCCCAAAGCGAACAAATAGATTATAATCCCACGAGAAGGCGCTTTTGAGGGCAGTGCCCATCTCCAGTTATTGTCCGCTTTGGGGGATTTTTGGGATTTTCACCCCAGGGTCTTTTGTCCGATATTGGCTTGACAACCCACACGGTTTCATTGCCTCTCCGGAGAGCAAGGCACGCCTCTACCACTACTCCGCTTTTGTTGCAGTGGTACCCTATTGCCTTCAGCGCAAGCTTATAAGGCATAGGGGGAGCGCTTCTATATTCGATGCGGGACTTTTGCAAAATGAGCATGCCCAAACTCGCTAAGAGGACAAAGCCGTGCGGGTGTCATGCCAAAATCCAATATCGGCTACAAGGCAAGCCATTGGCCTGAGGTGAGATGAAATTCCCCAAAGCGGACAAACAGATTGTATCCCTACAAAAAGGCACTTTTGAGGGCAGTGCCGATCTTCAGTTATTGTCTGCTTTAGGGGATTTTCGGGATTTTCACCTCAGGCACTTTTGGCCGATATTGGCTTGACACCCTTGAGACCCAGCAAAGGCCCGCCTCTACCACTACTCCGCATGTGTTGTAGTGGTACCCTATTGCCTCCAACGCAAGCTTATAAGGCATAGGGGGAGCGCTCCTCTAAGCGATGTGGGACTCTTGCTTAATGAGCATGCCCACACTCGCTAAGAGGACAAAGCCGTGCGGGTGTCAAGCCAAAATCCAATATCAGCTACAGGGCAAGCCCTTGGCCTGAGGTGAGGTTAAAATCCCCAAAGCGGACGAATAGATTGTATTCCCATAAAAAGGCACTTTTGAGGGTTGTGCCCATCTCCAATTATTGTCCTCTTTGGGGGATTTTCAGGATTTTCACCTCAGTCACTTCTGGCCGATATTGGCTTGACACCCTTGACACCCAGCACGGTTTTGTTGCCTCTTTGGAGGGAAAGGCACGCCTCTACCACTACTCCGCATGTGTTGTAGTGGTACCCTATTGCCTTCAACGCAAGCTTATAAGGCATAGGGGGAGCGCTCCTCTATTCGATGTGGGACTTTTGCAAAATGAGCATGCCCACACTCGCTAAGAGGGCAAAGCCGTGCGGGTGTCATGCCAAAATCCAATATCGGCTACAAGGCAAGCCCTTAGCCTGAGGTGAGATGAAATTCCCCAAAGCGGACAAATAGATTGTATCCCTACAAAAAGGCACTTTTGAGGGCAGTGCCGATCTTCAGTTATTGTCCGCTTTAGGGGATTTTCGGGATTTTCACCTGAGGCACTTTTGGCCGATATTGGCTTGACACCCTTGACACCCTGCAAAGGCCCGCCTCTACCACTACTCCGCATGTGTTATAGTGGTGGCCTATTGCCTCCAGCGCAAGCTTATAAGGCATAGGGGGAGCGCTTCTCTAAGCGATGTGGGACTCTTACTTAATGAGCATGCCCACACTAGCTAAGACGACAAAGCCGTGCGGGTGTCAAGCCAAAATCCAATATTCGCTATAGGGCAAGCCCTTGGCCTGAGGTGAGGTGAAAATCCCCAAAGCGGACAAATAGATTGTATTCCCACAAAAAGGCGCTTTTGAGGGCAGTGCCCATCTCCAGTTGTTGTTCGCTTTGGGGGATTTTCGGGATTTTCACCTCAGTCACTTCTGGCCGATATTGGCTTGACACCCTGCACGGTTTTGTTGCCTCTCCGGAGGGCAAGGCACGCCTCTACCACAACTCCGCTTGTGTTGTAGTGGTACCCCATTGCCTTCAGCGCAAGCTTATAAGGCATAGGGGGAGCGCTCCTCTATTCGATGTGGGACTTTTGTAAAATGAGCATGCCCACACTCGCTAAGTGGGCAAAGCCATGCGGGTGTCATGCCAAAATCCAATATCGGCTACAAGGCAAGCCCTTGGCCTGAGGTGAGATGAAATTCCCCAAAGCGGACAAACAGATTGTATCCCTACAAAAAGGCACTTTTGAGGGCAGTGCCGATCTTCAGTTACTGTCCGCTTTAGGGGATTTTCGGGATTTTCACCTGAGGTACTTTTGGCCGATATTGGCTTGACACCCATGACACCCTGCACTGTTTTGTTGCCTCTTCGGAGGGCAAGGCACACCTCTACCACTTCTCCGCATGTGTTGTAGTGGTAACCTATTGCCTCCAGTGCAAGCTTATAAGGCATAGGGGGAGCGCTCCTCTAAGTGATGTGGGACTCTTGCTTAATGAGCATGCCCACACTCGCTAAGAGGACAAAGCCGTGCAAGTGTCAAGCCAAAATCCAATATCGGCTACAAGCCAAGCCCTTGGCCTAAGGTGAGGTGAAAATCCCCAAAGCGGAAAAATAGATTGTATCCCAACAAAAAGGCGCTTTTGAGGGCAGTGCCCAACTCCAGTTATTGTCCGCTTTAGGGGATTTTCGGGATTTTCACCCCAGGGACTTTTGGCCGATATTGGCATGACACCCTTGACACCCTGCACGGTTTTGTTGCCTCTCCGGAGGGCAAGGCACGCCTCTACCACAACTCCGCTTGTGTTGTAGTGGTACCCTATTGCCTTCAGCGCAAGCTTATAAGGCATAGGGGGAGCGCTCCTCTATTCGATGCGGGACTTTTACAAAATGAGCATGCCCATACTCGCTAAGAGTGCAAAGCCATGCGGGTGTCATGCCAAAATCCAATATCGGCTACAAGGCAAGCCCTTTGCCTGAGGTGAGATGAAATTCCCCAAAGCGGACAAATAGATTGTATCCCAACAAAAAGGCGCTTTTGAGGGCAGTGCCCAACTCCAGTTGTTGTTTGCTTTGCTGGATTTTTGGGATTTTCACCTCAGTCACTTTTGGCCGATATTGGCCTGACACCCTTGACACCCCGCACTGTTTTGTTGCCTCTCCGTAGAGCAAGGCAGGCCTCTACCACTACTCCGCATGTGTTGTAGTGGTACCCTATTGCCTCCAGCGCAAGCTTATAAGGCATAGGGGAAGCATTCCTCTAAGCGATGTGGGACTCTTTCTTAGTGGGCATGCCCACACTCGCTAAGAGGACAAAGCCGTGCGGGTGTCAAGCCAAAATCCAATATCGGCTACAGGGCAGGGCCTTGGCCAGAGGTGAGGTGAAAATCCCCAAAGCGAGCAAGTAGATTGTAATCCCACGAGAAGGCGCTTTTGAGGGCAGTGCCCATCTCCAGTTATTGTCCGCTTTGGGGGATTTTCGGGATTTTCACCCCAGGGACTTTTGGCCGATATTGGCTTGACACCCATGACAACCTGCACGGTTTTGTTGCCTCTCCGGAGGGCAAGGCACGCCTCTACCACTACTCCGCTTCTGTTGTAGTGGTACCCTATTGCCTTCAGCACAAGCTTATAAGGCATAGGGGGAGCGCTCCTCTATTCGATGTAGGACTTTTACAAAATGAGCATGCCCACACTCGCTAAGAGGGCAAAGCCGTGCGGGTGTCATGCCAAAATCCAATATCGGCTACAAGGCAAGCCCTTGGCCTGAGGTGAGGTGAAATTCCCCAAAGCGGAAATATAGATTGTATCCCAACAAAAAGGCGCTTTTGAGGGCAGTGCCCAACTCCAGGTGTTGTTCGCTTTGCTGGATTTTTGGGATTTTCACCTCAGTCACTTTTGGCCGATATTGGCCTGACACCCTTGACACCCCGCACTGTTTTGTTGCCTCTCCATAGAGCAAGGCAGGCCTCTACCACTACTCCGCATGTGTTGTAGTGGTACCCTATTGCCTCCAGCGCAAGCTTATAAGGCATAGGGGGAGCATTCCTCTAAGCGATGTGGGACTCTTTCTTAGTGGGCATGCCCACACTCGCTAAGAGGACAAAGCCGTGCGGGTGTCAAGCCAAAATCCAATATCGGCTACAGGGCAGGGCCTTGGCCTGAGGTGAGGTGAAAATCCCCAAAGCGAGCAAATAGATTGTAATCCCACGAGAAGGCGCTTTTGAGGGCAGTGCCCATCTCCAGTTATTGTCCGCTTTGGGGGATTTTCGGGATTTTCACCCCAGGGACTTTTGGCCGATATTGGCTTGACACCCTTGACACACTGCACGGTTTTGTTGCCTCCCCGGAGGGCAAGGCACGCCTCTACCACTACTCCGCTTGTGTTGTAGTGGTACCCTATTGCCTTCAGCGCAAGCTTATAAGGCATAGAGGGAGCGCTCCTCTATTCGATGTGGGACTTTTGCAAAATGAGCATGCCCACACTCGCTAAGAGGGCAAAGCCGTGCGGGTGTCATGCCAAAATCCAATATCGGCTACAGGGCAAGCCCTTGGCCTGAGGTGAGATGAAAATCCCCAAAGCGGACAAATAGATTGTATCCCAACAAAATGGCGCTTTTGAGGGCAGTGCCCAACTCCAGTTGTTGTTCGCATTGGGGGATTTTTGGGATTTTCACCTCAGTCACTTTTCGCCGATATTGGCCTGACACCCTTGACACCCCGCACGGTTTTGTTGCCTCTCCGTATAGCAAGGCATGCCTCTACCACTACTCCGCATGTGTTGTAGTGGTACCCTATTGCCTCCAGCGCAAGCTTGTAAGGCATAGGGGGAGCATTCCTCTAAGCGATGTGGGACTCTTGCTTAATGAACATGCCCACACTCGCTAAGAGGACAAAGCCGTGCGGGTGTCAAGCCAAAATCCAATATCAGCTACAGGGCAGGGCCTTGGCCTGAGGTGAGGTGAAAATCCCCAAAGCGAATAAATAGATTGTAATCCCACGAGAAGGCGCTTTTGAGGGCAGTGCCCATCTCCAGTTATTGTCCGCTTTGGGGGATTTTCGGGATTTTCACCCGAGGGACATTTGGCCGATATTGGCTTGACACCCTTGTCACCCTGCACGGTTTTGTTGCCTCTTCGGAGGGCAAGGCACGCCTCTACCACTTCTCCGCATGTGTTGTAGTGGAAACCTATTGCCTCCAGCGCTAGCTTATAAGGCATAGGGGGAGCGCTCCTCTAAGTGATGTCGGACTCTTGCTTAATGAGCATGCCGACACTCGCTAAGAGGACAAGGCCGTGCAGGTGTCAAGCCAAAATCCAATATCGGCTACAAGCCAAACCCTTGGCCTGAGGTGAGGTGAAAATCCCCAAAGCGGACAAATAGATTGTATCCCTACAAAAAGGCACTTTTGAGGGCAGTGCCGATCTTCAGTTATTGTCCGCTTTAGGGGATTTTCGGGATTTTCACCTCAGGCACTTTTGGCCGATATTGACTTGACACCCTTGTCACCCTGCACGGTTTTGTTGCCTCTTCGGAGGGCAGGGCACGCCTCTACCACTTCTCCGCATGTGTTGTAGTGGAAACCTATTGCCTCCAGCGCAAGCTTATAAGCCATAGGGGGAGCGCTCCTCTAAGTGATGTCGGACTCTTGCTTAATGAGCATGCCGACACTCGCTAAGAGGACAAAGCCGTGCAGGTGTCAAGCCAAAATCCAATATCGGCTATAAGCCAAACCCTTGGCCTGAGGTGAGGTTAAAATCCCCAAAGCGGACAAATAGATTGTATCCCAACAAAAAGGCGCTTTTGAGGGCAGTGCCCAACTCCAGTTATTGTCCGCTCTGGGGATTTTCGGGATTTTCACCCAAGCACTTTTGGCCGATATTGGCATGACACCCTTGACACCCTGCACGGTTTTGTTGCCTCTCCGGAGGGCAAGGCACGCCTCTACCACTACTCCGCTTGTGTTGTAGTGGCACCCTATTGCCTTCAGCGCAAGCTTATAAGGCATAGGGGGAGTGCTCCTTTATTCGATGTGGGACTTTTGCAAAATGAGCATGCCCACACTCACTAAGAGGGCAAAGCCGTGCGGGTGTCATGCCCAAATCCAATATCGGCTCCAAGGCAAGCCCTTGGCCTGAGGTGAGATGAAATTCCCTAAAGCGGACAAATAGATTGTATCCCAACAAAAAGGCGCTTTTGAGGGCAGTGCCCAACTCCAGTTGTTGTTGGCTTTGGGGGATTTTTGGGATTTTCACCTCAGTCACTTTTGGCCGATATTGGCCTAACACCCTTGACACCCCACACGGTTTTGTTGCCTCTCCGTATAGCAAGGCAGGCCTCTACCACTACTCCGCATGTGTTGTAGTGGTACCCTATTGCCTCCAGCGCAAGCTTATAAGGCATAGGGGGAGCATTCCTCTAAGCGATGTGGGACTCTTGCTTAATGGGCATGCCCACACTCGCTAAGAGGACAAAGCCGCGCGGGTGTCAAGCCAAAAACCAATATCGGCTACAGGGCAGGGCCTTGGCCTGAGGTGAGGTGAAAATCCCCATAGCGAACAAATAGATTGTAATCCCACAAGAAGGCGCTTTTGAGGGCAGTGCCCATCTCCAGTTATTGTCCGCTTTGGGGGATTTTCGGGATTTTCACCCCAGGGACTTTTGGCCGATATTGGCTTGACACCCTTGACACCCCACACGGTTTTATTGCCTCTCCGGAGAGCAAGGCACGCCTCTACCACTACTCCGCATTTGTTGTAGTGGTACCCTATTGCCTTCAGTGCAAGCTTATAAGGCATTGGGGGAGCGCTCCTATATTCGATGCGGGACTTTTGCAAAATGAGCATGCCCACACTCGCTAAGAGGACAAAGCCGTGCGGGTGTCATGCCAAAATCCAATATCGACTACAAGGCAAGCCCTTGGCCTGAGGTGGGATGAAATTCCCCAAAGCGGACAAATAGATTGTATCCCTACAAAAAGGCACTTTTGAGGGCAGTGCCGATCTTCAGTTATTGTCTGCTTTAGGGGATTTTCGGGATTTTCACATCAGGCACTTTTGGCCGATATTGGCTTGACACCCTTGAGACCCTGCAAAGGCCCGCCTCTACCACTACTCTGCATGTGTTGTAGTGGTACCCTATTGCCTCCAACGAAAGCTTATAAGGCATAGGGGGAGCGCTCCTCTAAGCGATGTGGGACTCTTGCTTAATGAGCATGCCCACACTCGCTAAGAGGACAAAGCTGTGCGGGTGTCAAGCCAAAATCCAATATCGGCTACAGGGCAAGCCCTTGGCCTGAGGTGAGGTTAAAATCCCCAAAGCGGACGAATAGATTGTATTCCCACAAAAAGGCACTTTTGAGGGTTGTGCCCATCTCCAATTATTGTCCGCTTTGGGGGATTTTCAGGATTTTCACCTCAGTCACTTTTGGCAGATATTGGCTTGACACCCTTGACACCCTGCACGGTTTTGTTGCCTCTTCGTAGAGCAAGGCAGGCCTCTACCACTACTCCGCATGTGTTGTAGTGGTACCCTACTGCCTCCAGCGCAGGCTTATAAGGCATAGGGGGAGCATTCCTCTAAGCGATGTGGGACTCTTGCTTAATGGGCATGCCCACACTCGCTAAGAGGACAAAGCCGTGCGGGTGTCAAGCCAAAATCCAATATCGGCTACAGGGCAGGGCCTTGGCCTGAGGTGAGGTGAAAATCCCCAAAGCGAACAAATAGATTGTAATCCCACGAGAAGGCGCTTTTGAGGGCAGTGCCCATCTCCAGTTATTGTCCGCTTTGGGGGATTTTGGGGATTTTCACCCCAGGGACTTTTGGCCAATATTGGCTTGACACCCCACACTGTTTCATTGCCTCTCCGGAGAGCAAGGCACGCCTCTACCACTACTCCGCATTTGTTGCAGTGGTACCCTATTGCCTTCAGCGCAAGCTTATAAGGCACAGGGGGAGCGCTCTTATATTCGATGCGGGACTTTTGCAAAATGAGCATGCCCAAACTCGCTAAGAGGACAAAGCCGTGCGGGTGTCATGCCAAAATCCAATATCGGCTACAAGGCAAGCCCTTGGCCTGAGGTGAGATGAAATTCCCCAAGGCGGACAAATAGATTGTATCCCTACAAAAAGGCACTTTTGAGGGCAGTGCCGATCTTCAGTTATTGTCTGCTTTAGGGGATTTTCGGGATTTTCACCTCAGGCACTTTTGGTCGATATTGGCTTGACACCCTTGAGACCCTGCAAAGGCCCGCCTCTACCACTACTCCGCATGTGTTGTAGTGGTACCCTATTGCCTCCAATGCAAGCTTATAAGGCATAGGGGGAGCGCTCCTCTAAGCGATGTGGGACTCTTGCTTAATGAGCATGCCCACACTCGCTAAGAGGACAAAGCCGTGCGGGAGTCAAGCCAAAATCCAATATCGGCTACAGGGCAAGCCCTTGGCCTGAGGTGAGGTTAAAATCCCCAAAGCGGACGAATAGATTGTATTCCCACAAAAAGGCACTTTTGAGGGTTGTGCCCATCTCCAATTATTGTCCGCTTTGGGGGATTTTCAGGATTTTCACCTCAGTCACTTTTGGCCGATATTGGCTTGACACCCTTGACACCCTGCACGGTTTTGTTGCCTCTTCGGAGGGAAAGGCACGCCTCTACCACTACTCCGCATGTGTTGTAGTGGTACCCTATTGCCTTCAACGCAAGCTTATAAGGCATAGGGGGAGCGCTCCTCTATTCGATGTGGGACTTTTGCAAAATGAGTATGCCCACACTCGCTACGAGGGCAAAGCCGTGCGGGTGTCATGCCAAAATCCAATATCGGCTACAAGGCAAGCCCTTGGCCGGAGGTGAGATGAAATTCCCCAAAGCGGACAAATAGATTGTATCCCTAACAAAAGGCACTTTTGAGGGCAGTGCCGATCTTCAGTTATTGTCCGTTTTAGGGGATTTTCGGGATTTTCACCTCAGGCACTTTTGGCCGATATTGGCTTGACACCCTTGACACCCTGCAAAGGCCCGCCTCTAGCACTACTCCGCATGTGTTGTAAGGGTACCCTATTGCCTCCTGCGCAAGCTTATAAGGCATTGGGGGAGAGCTCCTCTAAGCGATGTGGGACTCTTGCTTAATGAGCATGCCCACACTCGCTAAGACGACAAAGCCGTGCGGGTGTCAAGCCAAAATCCAATATTCGCTACAGGGCAAGCCCTTGGCCTGAGGTGAGGTGAAAATCCCCAAAGCGGACAAATAGATTGTATTCCCACAAAAAGGCGCTTTTGAGGGCAGTGCCCATCTCCAGTTGTTGTTCGCTTTGGGGGATTTTCGGGATTTTCACCTCAGTCACTTCTGGCCGATATTGGCTTGACACCCTTGACACCCTGCACGGTTTTGTTGCCTCTCCGGAGGGCAAGGCACGCCTCTACCACTACTCCGCTTGTGCTGTAGTGGTACCCCATTGCCTTCAGCGCAAGCTTATAAGGCATAGGGGGAGCGCTCCTCTATTCGATGTGGGACTTTTGTAAAATGAGCATGCCCACACTCGCTAAGAGGTCAAAGCCATGCGGGTGTCATGCCAAAATCCAATATCGGCTACAAGGCAAGCCCTTGGCCTGAGGTGAGATGAAATTCCCCAAAGCGGACAAATAGATTGTATCCCTACAAAAAGCCACTTTTGAGGGCAGTGCCGATCTTCAGTTATTGTCCGCTTTAGGGGATTTTCGGGATTTTCACCTGAGGCACTTTTGGCCGATATTGGCTTGACACCCATGACACCCTGCACTGTTTTGTTGCCTCTTCGGAGGGCAAGGCACACCTCTACCACTTCTCCGCATGTGTTGTAGTGGAAACCTATTGCCTCCAGCGCAAGCTTATAAGGCATAGGGGGAGCGCTCCTCTAAGTGATGTGGGACTTTTGCTTAATGAGCATGCCCACACTCGCTAAGAGGACAAAGCCGTGCAATTGTCAAGCCAAAATCCAATATCGGCTACAAGCCAAGCCCTTGGCCTATGGTGAGGTGAAAATCCCCAAAGCGGACAAATAGATTGTATCCCAACAAAAAGGCGCTTTTGAAGGCAGTGCCCAACTCCGGTTATTGTCCGCTTTGGGGGATTTTCGGGATTTTCACCCCAGGGACTTTTGGCCGATATTGGCATGACACCCTTGACACCCTGCACAGTTTTGTTGCCTCTCCGGAGGGCAAGGCACGCCTCTACCACTACTCCGCTTGTGTTGTAGTGGTACCCTATTGCCTTCAGTGCAAGCTTATAAGGCATAGGGGGAGCGCTCCTCTATTCGATGTGGGACTTTTACAAAATGAGCATGCCCATACTCGCTAAGAGGGCAAAGCCGTGCGGGTGTCATGCCAAAATCCAATATCGGCTACAAGGCAAGCCCTTGGCCTGAGGTAAGATGAAATTCCCCAAAGCGGACAAATAGATTGTATCCCAACAAAAAGGCGCTTTTGAGGGCAGTGCCAAACTCCAGTTGTTGATTGCTTTGCTGGATTTTTGGGATTTTCACCTCAATCACTTTTGGCCGATATTGGCCTGACACCCTTGACACCCCGCACAGTTTTGTTGCCTCTCCGTAGAGCAAGGCAGGCCTCTACCACTACTCCGCATGTGTTGTAGTGGTACCCTATTGCCTCCAGCGCAAGCTTATAAGGCATAGGGGAAGCATTCCTCTAAGCGATGTGGGACTCTTTCTTAGTGGGCATGCCCACACTCGCTAAGAGGACAAAGCCGTGCGGGTGTCAAGCCAAAATCCAATATCGGCTACAGGGCAGGGCCTTGGCCTGAGGTGAGGTGAAAATCCACAAAGCGAGCAAATAGATTGTAATCCCACGAGAAGGCGCTTTTGAGGGCAGTGCCCATCTCCAGTTATTGTCCGCTTTGGGGGATTTTGGGGATTTTCACCCCAGGGACTTTTGGCCAATATTGGCTTGACACCCCACACTGTTTCATTGCCTCTCCGGAGAGCAAGGCACGCCTCTACCACTACTCCGCATTTGTTGCAGTGGTACCCTATTGCCTTCAGCGCAAGCTTATAAGGCATAGGGGGAGCGCTCCTATATTCGATGCGGGACTTTTGCAAAATGAGCATGCCCAAACTCGCTAAGAGGACAAAGCCGTGCGGGTGTCATGCCAAAATCCAATATCGGCTACAAGGCAAGCCCTTGGCCTGAGGTGAGATGAAATTCCCCAAGGCGGACAAATAGATTCTATCCCTACAAAAAGGCACTTTTGAGGGCAGTGCCGATCTTCAGTTATTGTCTGCTTTAGGGGATTTTCGGGATTTTCACCTCAGGCACTTTTGGTCGATATTGGCTTGACACCCTTGAGACCCTACAAAGGCCCGCCTCTACCACTACTCCGCATGTGTTGTAGTGGTACCCTATTGCCTCCAACGCAAGCTTATAAGGCATAGGGGGAGCGCTCCTCTAAGCGATGTGGGACTCTTGCTTAATGAGCATGCCCACACTCGCTAAGAGGACAAAGCCGTGCGGGTGTCAAGCCAAAATCCAATATCGGCTACAGGGCAAGCCCTTGGCCTGAGGTGAGGTTAAAATCCCCAAAGCGGACGAATAGATTGTATTCCCACAAAAAGGCACTTTTGAGGGTTGTGCCCATCTCCAATTATTGTCCGCTTTGGGGGATTTTCAGGATTTTCACCTCAGTCACTTTTGGCCGATATTGGCTTGACACCCTTGACACCCTGCACGGTTTTGTTGCCTCTTCGGAGGGAAAGGCACGCCTATACCACTACTCCGCATGTGTTGTAGTGGTACCCTATTGCCTTCAACGCAAGCTTATAAGGCATAGGGGGAGCGCTCCTCTATTCGATGTGGGACTTTTGCAAAATGAGTATGCCCACACTCGCTAAGAGGGCAAAGCCGTGCGGGTGTCATGCCAAAATCCAATATCGGCTACAAGGCAAGCCCTTGGCCGGAGGTGAGATGAAATTCCCCAAAGCGGACAAATAGATTTTATCCCTAACAAAAGGCACTTTTGAGGGCAGTGCCGATCTTCAGTTATTGTCCGTTTTAGGGGATTTTCGGGATTTTCACCTCAGGCACTTTTGGCCGATATTGGCTTGACACCCTTGACACCCTGCAAAGGCCCGCCTCTACCACTACTCCGCATGTGTTGTAAGGGTACCCTATTGCCTCCAGCGCAAGCTTATAAGGCATTGGGGGAGCGCTCCTCTAAGCGATGTGGGACTCTTGCTTAATGAGCATGCCCACACTCGCTAAGACGACAAAGCCGTGCGGGTGTCAAGCCAAAATCCAATATTCGCTACAGGGCAAGCCCTTGGCCTGAGGTGAGGTGAAAATCCCCAAAGCGGACAAATAGATTGTATTCCCACAAAAATGCGCTTTTGAGGGCAGTGCCCATCTCCAGTTGTTGTTCGCTTTGGGGGATTTTCGGGATTTTCACCTCAGTCACTTCTGGCCGATATTGGCTTGACACCCTGCACGGTTTTGTTGCCTCTCCGGAGGGCAGGGCACGCCTCTACCACTACTCCGCATGTGTTGTAGTGGTACCCCATTGCCTTCAGCGCAAGCTTATAAGGCATAGGGGGAGCGCTCCTCTATTCGATGTGGGACTTTTGTAAAATGAGCATGCCCACACTCGGTAAGAGGTCAAAGCCATGCGGGTGTCATGCCAAAATCCAATATCGGCTACAAGGCAAGCCCTTGGCCTGAGGTGAGATGAAATTCCCCAAAGCGGACAAATAGATTGTATCCCTACAAAAAGCCACTTTTGAGGGCAGTGCCGATCTTCAGTTATTGTCCGCTTTAGGGGATTTTCGGGATTTTCACCTGAGGCACTTTTAGCCGATATTGGCTTGACACCCATGACACCCTGCACTGTTTTGTTGCCTCTTCGGAGGGCAAGGCACACCTCTACCACTTCTCCGCATGTGTTGTAGTGGAAACCTATTGCCTCCAGCGCAAGCTTATAAGGCATAGGGGGAGCGCTCCTCTAAGTGATGTGGGACTTTTGCTTAATGAGCATGCCCACACTCGCTAAGAGGACAAAGCCGTGCAAGTGTCAAGCCAAAATCCAATATCGGCTACAAGCCAAGCCCTTGGCCTAAGGTGAGGTGAAAATCCCCAAAGCGGACAAATAGATTGTATCCCAACAAAAAGGCGCTTTTGAGGGCAGTGCCCAACTCCTGTTATCGTCCGCTTTGGGGGATTTTCAGGATTTTCACCCCAGGGACTTTTGGCCGATATTGGCATGACACCCTTGACACCTTGCACAGTTTTGTTGCCTCTCCGGAGGGCAAGGCACGCCTCTACCACTACTCCGCTTGTGTTGTAGTGGTACCCTATTGCCTTCAGCGCAAGCTTATAAGGCATAGGGGGAGCGCTCCTCTATTCGATGTGGGACTTTTACAAAATGAGCATGCCCATACTCGCTAAGAGGGCAAAGCCGTGCGGGTGTCATGCCAAAATCCAATATCGGCTACAAGGCAAGCCCTTGGCCTGAGGTAAGATGAAATTCCCCAAAGCGGACAAATAGATTGTATCCCAACAAAAAGGCGCTTTTGAGGGCATTGCCAAACTCCAGTTGTTGTTTGCTTTGCTGGATTTTTGGGATTTTCACCTCAATCACTTTTGGCCGATATTGGCCTGACACCCTTGACACCCCGCACAGTTTTGTTGCCTCTCCGTAGAGCAAGGCAGGCCTCTACCACTACTCCGCATGTGTTGTAGTGGTACCCAATTGCCTCCAGCGCAAGCTAATAAGGCATAGGGGGAGCATTCCTCTAAGCGATGTGGGACTCTTTCTTAGTGGGCATGCCCACACTCGCTAAGAGGACAAAGCCGTGCGGGTGTCAAGCCAAAATCCAATATCGGCTACAGGGCAGGGCCTTGGCCTGAGGTGAGGTGAAAATCCCCAAAGCGAGCAAATAGATTGTAATCCCACGAGAAGGCGCTTTTGAGGGCAGTGCTCATCTCCAGTTATTGTCCGCTTTAGGGGATTTTCGGGATTTTCACCTCAGGCACTTTTGGCTGATATTGGCTTGACACCCTTGACACCCTGCAAAGGCCCGCCTCTACCACTACTCCACATGTGTTGTAGTGGTACCCTACTGCCTCCAGCGCAAGCTTATAAGGCATAGGGGGAGCGCTCCTCTAAGCGATGTGGGACACTTGCTTAATGAGCATGCCCACACTCGCTAAGAGGACAATGCCGTGCGGGTGTCAAGCCAAAATCCAATATCGGCTACAGGGCAAGCCCTTGGCCTGAGGTGAGGTGAAAATCCCCAAGGCGGACAAATAGATTGTATTCCCACAAAAAGGCACTTTTGAGGGCAGTGCCCATCTCCAATTATTGTCCGCTTTGGGGGATTTTTGGGATTTTCACCTCAGTCACTTCTGGCCGATATTGGCTTGACAACCTTGACACCCTGCACGGTTTTGTTGCCTCTCCGGAGGGCAAGGCATGCCTCTACCACTACTCCGCTTGTGTTGTAGTGGTACCCTATTGCCTTCAGCGCAAGATTATAAGGCATAGGGGGAGCGCTCCTCTATTCGATGTGGGACTTTTGCAAAATGAGCATGCCCACACTCGCTAAGAGGGCAAAGCCGTGCGGGTGTCATGCCAAAATCCAATATCGGCTACAGGGCAAGCCCTTGGCCTGACGTGAGATGAAAATCCCCAAAGCGGACAAATAGATTGTATCCCAACAAAAAGGCGCTTTTGAGGGCAGTGCCCAACTCCAGTTGTTGTTCGCATTGGGGGATTTTTGGGATTTTCACCTCAGTCACTTTTCGCCAATATTGGCCTGACACCCTTGACACCCCGCACGGTTTTGTTGCCTCTCCGTATAGCAAGGCATGCCTCTACCACTACTCCGCATGTGTTGTAGTGGTACCCTATTGCCTCCAGCGCAAGCTTATAAGGCATAGGGGGAGCATTCCTCTAAGCGATGTGGGACTCTTGCTTAATGGGCATGCCCACACTCGCTAAGAGGACAAAGCCGTGCGGGTGTCAAGCCAAAATCCAATATCAGCTACAGGGCAGGGCCTTGGCCTGAGGTGAGATGAAAATCCCCAAAGCGAACAAATAGATTGTAATCCCACGAGAAGGCGCTTTTGAGGGTAGTGCCCATCTCCAGTTATTGTCCGCTTTGGGGGATTTTCGGGATTTTCACCCAAGGGACTTTTGGCCGATATTGGCTTGACACCCTTGTCACCCTGCACGGTTTTGTTGCCTCTTCGGAGGGCAAGGCACGCCTCTACCACTTCTCCGCATGTGTTGTAGTGGAAACCTATTGCCTCCAGCGCAAGCTTATAAGGCATAGGGGGAGCGCTCCTCTAAGTGATGTGGGACACTTGCTTAATGAGCATGCCCATACTCGCTAAGAGGACAAGGCCGTGCAGGTGTCAAGCCAAAATCCAATATCGGCTACATGCCAAACCCTTGGCCTGAGGTGAGGTGAAAATCCCCAAAGCGGACAAATAGATTGTATCCCTACAAAAAGGCACTTTTGAGGGCAGTGCCGATCTTCAGTTATTGTCCGCTTTAGGGGATTTTCGGGATTTTCACCTCAGGCACTTTTGGCCGATATTGGCTTGACACCCTTGTCACCCTGCACGGTTTTGTTGCCTCTTCGGAGGGCAAGGCACGCCTCTACCACTTCTCCGCATGTGTTGTAGTGGAAACCTATTGCCTCCAGCGCAAGCTTATAAGCCATAGGGGGAGCGCTCCTCTAAGTGATGTGGGACTCTTGCTTAATAAGCATGCCCACACTCGCTAAGAGGACAAAGCCGTGCAGGTGTCAAGCCAAAATCCAATATCGGCTACAAGCCAAACCCTTGGCCTGAGGTGAGGTTAAAATCCCCAAAGCGGACAAATAGATTGTATCCCAACAAAAAGGCGCTTTTGAGGGCAGTGCCCAACTCCAGTTATTGTCCGCTTTGGGGGATTTTCGGGATTTTCACCCAGGCACTTTTGGCCGATATTGGCATGACACCCTTGACACCCTGCATGGTTTTGTTGCCTCTCCGGAGGGCAAGGCACGCCTCTACCACTACTCCGCTTGTGTTGTAGTGGCACCCTATTCCCTTCAGCGCAAGCTTATAAGGCATAGGGGGAGCGCTCCTCTATTCGATGTGGGACTGTTGCAAAATGAGCATGCCCACACTCACTAAGAGGGCAAAGCCGTGCGGGTGTCATGCCCAAATCCAATATCGGCTACAAGGCAAGCCCTTGGCCTGAAGTGAGATGAAATTCCCCAAAGCGGACAAATAGATTGTATCCCAACAAAAAGGTGCTTTTGAGGGCAGTGCCCAACTCCAGTTGTTATTCGCTTTTGGGGATTTTTGGGATTTTCACCTCAGTCACTTTTGGCCGATATTGGCCTGACACCCTTGACACCCCACACGGTTTTGTTGCCTCTCCGTATAGCAAGGCAGGCCTCTACCATTACTCCGCATGCGTTGTAGTGGTACCCTATTGCCTCCAGCGCAAGCTTATAAGGCATAGGGGGAGCATTCCTCTAAGCGATGTTGGACTCTTGCTTAATGGGCATGCCCACACTCGCTAAGAGGACAAAGCCGTGCGGGTGTCAAGCCAAAAACCAATATCGGCTACAGTGCAGGGCCTTGGCCTGAGGTGAGGTGAAAATCCCCATAGCGAACAAATAGATTGTAATCCCACGAGAAGGCACTTTTGAGGGCAGTGCCCATCTCCAGTTATTGTCCGCTTTGGGGGATTTTCGGGATTTTCACCCCAGGGACTTTTGGCCGATATTGGCTTGACACCCTTGACACCCCACACGGTTTTATTGCCTCTCCGGAGAGCAAGGCACGCCTCTACCACTACTCCGCATTTGTTGTAGTGGTACCCTATTGCCTTCAGTGCAAGCTTATAAGGCATTGGGGGAGCGCTCCTATATTCGATGCGGGACTTTTGCAAAATGAGCATGCCCACACTCGCTAAGAGGACAAAGCCGTGCGGGTGTCATGCCAAAATCCAATATCGACTACAAGGCAAGCCCTTGGCCTGAGGTGGGATGAAATTCCCCAAAGCGGACAAATAGATTGTATCCCTACAAAAAGGCACTTTTGAGGGCAGTGCCGATCTTCAGTTATTGTCTGCTTTAGGGGATTTTCGGGATTTTCACCTCAGGCACTTTTGGCCGATATTGGCCTGACACCCTTGAGACCCGGCAAAGGCCCGCCTCTACCACTACTCCGCATGTGTTGTAGTGGTACCCTATTGCCTCCAGCGCAAGCTTATAAGGCATAGGGGGAGCGCTCCTCTAAGCGATGTGGGACTCTTGCTAAATGAGCATGCCCACACTCGCTAAGAGGACAAAGCCGTGCGGGTGTCAAGCCAAAATCCAATATCGGCTACAGGGCAAGCCCTTGGCCTGAGGTGAGGTTAAAATCCCCAAAGCGGACAAATAGATTGTATTCCCACAAAAAGGCACTTTTGAGGGTTGTGCCCATCTCCAATTATTGTCCGCTTTGGGGGACTTTCAGGATTTTCACCTCAGTCACTTTTGGCCGATATTGGCTTGACACCCTTGACACCCTGCACGGTTTTGTTGCCTCTTCGGAGGGCAAGGCACGCCTCTACCACTACTCCGCATGTGTTGTAGTGGTACCCTATTGCCTTCAGCGCAAGCTTATAAGGCATAGGGGGAGCGCTCCTCTATTCGATGCGGGACTTTTGCAAAATGAGCATGCCCACACTCGCTAAGAGGGCAAAGCCGTGCTGGTGTCATGCCAAAATCCAATATCGGCTACAAGGCAAGCCCTTGGCCTGAGGTGAGATGAAATTCCCCAAAGCGGACAAATAGATTGTATCCCTAACAAAAGGCACTTTTGAGGGCAGTGCCGATCTTCAGTTATTGTCCGCTTTAGGGGATTTTCGGGATTTTCACCTCAGGCACTTTTGGCCGATATTGGCTTGACACCATTGACACCCTGCAAAGGCCCGCCTCTACCACTACTCCGCATGTGTTGTAGTGGTACCCTATTGCCTCCAGCGTAAGCTTATAAGGCATAGGGGGAGCGCTCCTCTAAGCGATGTGGGACTCCTGCTTAATGAGCATGCCCACACTCGCTAAGATGACAAAGCCGTGCGGGTGTCAAGCCAAAATCCAATATTCGCTACAGGGCAAGCCCTTGGCCTGAGGTGAGGTGAAAATCCCCAAAGCGGGCAAATAGATTGTATTCCCACAAAAAGGGACTTTTGAGGGTAGTGCCCATCTCCAATTATTGTCCGCTTTGGGGGATTTTCAGAATTTTCACCTCAGTCACTTTTGGCCGATATTGGCTTGACACCTTTGACACCCTGCATGGTTTTGTTGCCTCTCCGGAGGGCAAGGCACGCCTCTGCCACTGCTCCGCATGTGTTGTAGTGGTACCCCATTGCCTTCAGTGCAAGCTTATGAGGCATAGGGGGAGCGCTCCTCTATTCGATGTGGGACTTTTGCATAATGAGCATGCCCACAGTCGCTAAGAGGACAAAGCCGTGCGGGTGTCAAGCCAAAATCCAATATCGGCTACAGGGCAAGCCCTTGGCCTGAGGTGAGGTTAAAATCCCCAAAGCGGACAAATAGATTGTATTCCCACAAAAAGGCACTTTTGAGGGTTGTGCCCATCTCCAATTATTGTCCGCTTTGGGGGACTTTCAGGATTTTCACCTCAGTCACTTTTGGCCGATATTGGCTTGACACCCTTGACACCCTGCACGGTTTTGTTGCCTCTTCGGAGGGCAAGGCACGCCTCTACCACTACTCCGCATGTGTTGTAGTGGTACCCTATTGCCTTCAGCGCAAGCTTATAAGGCATAGGGGGAGCGCTCCTCTATTCGATGCGGGACTTTTGCAAAATGAGCATGCCCACACTCGCTAAGAGGGCAAAGCCGTGCTGGTGTCATGCCAAAATCCAATATCGGCTACAAGGCAAGCCCTTGGCCTGAGGTGAGATGAAATTCCCCAAAGCGGACAAATAGATTGTATCCCTAACAAAAGGCACTTTTGAGGGCAGTGCCGATCTTCAGTTATTGTCCGCTTTAGGGGATTTTCGGGATTTTCACCTCAGGCACTTTTGGCCGATATTGGCTTGACACCATTGACACCCTGCAAAGGCCCGCCTCTACCACTACTCCGCATGTGTTGTAGTGGTACCCTATTGCCTCCAGCGTAAGCTTATAAGGCATAGGGGGAGCGCTCCTCTAAGCGATGTGGGACTCCTGCTTAATGAGCATGCCCACACTCGCTAAGATGACAAAGCCGTGCGGGTGTCAAGCCAAAATCCAATATTCGCTACAGGGCAAGCCCTTGGCCTGAGGTGAGGTGAAAATCCCCAAAGCGGGCAAATAGATTGTATTCCCACAAAAAGGGACTTTTGAGGGTAGTGCCCATCTCCAATTATTGTCCGTTTTGGGGGATTTTCAGAATTTTCACCTCAGTCACTTTTGGCCGATATTGGCTTGACACCTTTGACACCCTGCATGGTTTTGTTGCCTCTCCGGAGGGCAAGGCACGCCTCTGCCACTGCTCCGCATGTGTTGTAGTGGTACCCCATTGCCTTCAGTGCAAGCTTATGAGGCATAGGGGGAGCGCTCCTCTATTCGATGTGGGACTTTTGCATAATGAGCATGCCCACAGTCGCTAAGAGGACAAAGCCGTGCGGGTGTCATGCCAAAATCCAATATCGGCTACAGGGCAAGCCCTTGGCCTGAGGTGAGGTGAAGTTCCCCAAAGCGGACAAATAGATTGTATCCCAACAAAAAGGCACTTTTGGGGCAGTACCCATCTCCAGCTATTGTCCGCTTCGGGGATTTTCGGAATTTTCACCTCAAGCACTTTGGCTGATATTGGCTTGACACCCAAGACACCCCACACGGTTTTGTTGCCTCTCCGGAGAGCAAGGCACTCCTCTACCACTACTCCGCATGTGTTGTAGTGTTACCCTATTGCCTTTAGCGCAAGCTTATAAGGCATAGGGGGTGCGCACCTCCATTCTATGTGGGACTTTTGCATAATGAGCATGACCACACTCGCGAAGAGGACAAAGCCGTGCGGGTGTCAAGCCAAAATCCAATATCAGCTACAATGCAAGCCCTTAGCCTAAGGTGAGCTGAAAATCCCCAAAGTGGATAAATATATTGTATCCCTATAAAAAGGCACTTTTTAGGGCAATGCCTATCTCCAGTTATTCTCCGCTTTGGGTGACTTTCGGTATTTTTGAACTCAGGCACTTTTGGCCGATATTGGCTTGACACCTTGCCACCCCGCACGGTTTTGTTGCCTCTCTGGAGAGCAAGGCACGCCTCTACCACTACTCCGCATGTGTTGTAGTGGTACCCTATTGCCTTCTACGCAAGCTTATAAGGCATAGGTGGAGCGCTTCTCTCTGCGATGTGGGACACTTGCGTAATGAGCCTGCCCACACTCGCTAAGAGGACAAAGCCGTGCGGGTGTCAAGCCAAAATCCAATATCGGCTGCAAGGCAAGCCCTTGGCCTGAGGTGAATTGAAATTCCCCAAAGCGGACAAATAGATTGTATCCCAACAAAAAGGCGATTTTGGGGGCAGTACCCATCTCCAGTTATTGTCCGCTTCTGGGGATTTTCAGGTTTTTCACCTCAGGCACTTTTGGCCAATATTGGCTTTACACCCTTGACACCCCGCACGACTTTGTTGCCTCTCCGGGGAGCAAGGCACACCTCTACCACTACTCTGCGTGTGTTGTAGTGGTACCCTATTGCCTTCTACGCAAGCTTATAATGCATAGGGGGAGCGCTCCTCTAAGCGATGTTGGACTTTTCCATAATGAGCATGCCCACACTCGCCAAGAGGACAAAGCCGTGCGGGTTTCAAGCCAAAATCCAATATCGGCTACAAGGCAAGCCCTTGGCCTGAGGTGAGGTGAAAATCCCCTAAGCGGACAAATAGATTGTATCCCTACAAAAAGGCGCTTTTGAGGGCAGTGCCAATCTCCAGTAATTGTCTGCTTTGGGGGATTTTCGGGATTTTCACCTCAGGCACTTTTGGCCGATATTGGCTTGACACCCCGCACGGTTTCGTTGCCTCTCTGGAGAGCAAGGCACGCCACTAACACTACTCCGCATGTATTGTAGTGGTACCCTATTGCCTCCAGCGCAAGCTTATAAGGCATAGGGGGAGCGCACCTCTATTCGAAGTGGGACTTTTGCATAATAAGCATGCCCACACTCGCGAAGCGGACAAAGCCGTGCGGGTGTCAAGCCAAAATCCAATATCAGCTACAATGCAGGCCCTTGGCCTGAGGTGCGGTGAAAATCCCCAAAAGTGGACAAATAGATTGTATCCTTAAAAAAAGGCACTTTTTAGGGCAGTGCCCAACTCCAGTTATTGTCCGCTTTGGGTGATTTTCGGGATTTTCACCTCAGGCACTTTTAGCCGATATTGGCCTGACACCTTGACACCCCGCACGGTTTCGTTGCCTCTCCGGAGAGCCACGCACGCCTCTACCACTACCCCGCATGTGATGTAGTGGTATCCTATTGCCTTCAGCGCAAGCTTATAAGGCATAGGGGGAGCACTCCTCTCTACGATGTGGGACACTTGCGTAATGAGAATGCCCACACTCGCTAAGAGGACAAAGCCGTGCCGGTGTCAAGCCAAAATCCAATATCAGCTACAAGGCAAGCCCTTGGCCTGAGGTGAGGTGAAATTCCCTAAAGCGGACAAATAGATTGTGTCCCAAGAGAAAGGCGCTTTGGGGGCAGTACCCATCTCCAGTTATTGTCCACTTTTGGGGATTTTCAAGATTTCCACCTCAGGCACTTTTGGTCGATATTGGTTTGACACCCTTGACACCCCGCACGGTTTTGTTGCCTCTACGGAGAGCAAGGCACCCCTCTACCACTACTCCGCATGTGTTGTAGTGGTACCCTATTACCTTCAGCGCAAGCTTATAGGGCATAGGGGGAGCGCTCGTCTCTGCAATGTGGGACTCTTGCGTAATGAGCATGCCCAAACTCGCTAAGAGGACAAAGCCGTGCGGGTGTCAAGCCGAAATCCAATATCGGCTACAAGGCAAGCCCTTGGCCTGAGGTGAGGTGAAATTCTTCAAAGCGGACAAATAGATTGTATCCCCACATAAAGGCGCTTTTGAGGGCAGTACCCATCTCCAGTTATTGTCCACTTTTGGGGATTTTCGGGATTTTCACCTCAGGCACTTTTGGCCAAAATTGGCTTGACACCCTGCACGTTTTGTTGCCTCTCCGGAGGGCAAGGCACGCCTCAATCACTACTCCGCATGTGTTGTAGTGGTACCCTATTACCTTCAGCACAAGCTTATAGGGCATAGGGGGAGCGCTCCTTTCTGCGATGTGGGACTCTTGCGTAATGAGCATGGCCACACTCGCTAAGAGGACAATACCGTGCGGGTGTCAAGCCAAAATCCAATATCGGCTACAAGGCAAGCCCTTGGCCTGAGGTGAGGTGAAAATCCCCACAGCGGACAAATAGATTGTATCCCTACAAAAAGGCGCTTTTGAGTGCAGTGCCCATCTCCAGTTATTGTCCGCTTTGGGGGATTTTCGGGATTTTCACCTCAGGCACTTTTGGCCGATATTGGCTTGACACCCTTGACACCCCGCACGGTTTTGTTGCCTCTCCGGAGAGCGAGGCACGCCTCTACCACTAATCCGCATGTGTTGTAGTGGCACCCTATTGCCTCCAATGCAAGCTTATAAGGAATAGGGGGAGCGCCCCACTAAGCGATGTGGGACTCTTGCTTAATGAGCATGCCCACACTCGCCAAGAGGACAAAGCCGTGCGGGGGTCAAGCCAAAATCCAATATCAGCTACAGGGCAAGCCCTTGGCCTGAGGTGAGGTGAAAATCCCCAAAGCGGACAAATAGATTGTATTCCCACAAAAAGGCGCTTTTGAGGACAGTGCCCATCTCCAGTTATTGTCCGCTTTGGGGGATTTTCGGGATTTTATCCTCAGGCACTTTTGGCCAATATTGGCTTGACACCCTTGACACCCCACATGGTTTTGTTGCCTCTCCAGAGAGCAAGGCACGCCTCTACCACTACTCCGCATGTGTTGTAGTGGTGCCCTATTGCCTTCAGCGCAAGCTTATAAGGCATAGAGGGAGCACTCCTCTATTCGAAGTGGGACTTTTGCATAATGAGCATGCCCACACTCACGAAGAGGACAAAGGTGTGCGGGTGTCAACCCAAAATCCAATATCAGCTACAATGCAAGCCCTTGGCCTGAGGTGAGGTGAAAATCCCCAAAGTGGACAAATAGATTGTATCCCTACAAAAAGGCACTTTTTAGGGCAGTGCCCATCTCCAGTTATTGTCCGCTTTGGGTGATTTTCGGGACTTTCACCTCAGGCACTTTTGGCCGATATTGGCTTGACACACTTGACACCCCGCACGGTTTTGTTGCCTCTCCGGGGAGCAAGGCACGCCTCTACCACTACTCCGCGTGTGTTGTAGTGTTACCCTATTGCCTTCTACGCAAGCTTATAAAGCATAGGGAGAGCGCTCCTCTAAGTGATGTTGGACTTTTGCATTATGAGCATGCCCACACTCGCCAAGAGGACAAAGCCGTGCGGGTTTCATGCCAAAATCCAATATCGGCTACGGGGCAAGAGCTTGGCCTAAGGTGAGGTGAAAATCCCCAAAGCGGACAAATAGATTGTATCCATACAAAAAGGCGCTTTTGAGGGTAGTGCCCATCTCCAGTTATTGTCCGCTTTTGCGGATTTTCGGGATTTTCACCTCAAGCACTTTTGGCCGATATTGGCTTGACACCCCGCACGGTTTTGTTGCCTCTCCGGGGAGCAAGGCACGCCTCTACCACTACTCCGTGTGTGTTGTAGTGGTAACCTATTGCCTTCTACGCAAGTTTATAATGCATAGGGGTAGCGCTCCTCTAAGCGATGTTGGACTTTTGCATGATGAGCATGCCCACACTCGCCAAGAGGACAAAGCGGTGCGAGTTTCATGCCAAAATCCAATATCCGCTACAGAGCAAGCCCTTGGCCTAAAGTGAGGTGAAAATCCCCAAAGCGGACAAATAGATTGTATCCATACAAAAAGGCGCTTTTGAGGGTAGTGCCCATCTCCAGTTATTGTCCGCTTTTGGGGATTTTCGGGATTTTCACCTCAAGCACTTTTGGCCGATATTGGCTTGACACCCTTGACACCCCGCACGGTTTTGTTGCCTCTCCGGGGAGCAAGGCACGCCTCTACCACTACTCCGCGTGTGTTGTAGTGGTACCCTATTTCCTTCTACGCAAGTTTATAATGCATAGGGGGAGCGCTCCTCTAAGCAATGTTGGACTTTTGCATAATGAGCATTCCCACACTCGCCTAGAGGACAAAGCCGTGCGGGTTTCAAGCCAAAATCCAATATCGGCTACAGGGCAAGCCCTTGGCTTGAGGTGAGGTGAAAATCCCCAAAGCGGACAAATAGATTGTATCCATACAAAAAGGCGCTTTTGAGGGCAATGCCCATCTCCAGTTATTGTCCGCTTCTAGGGATTTTCGGGATTTTTCTCCTCAGGCACTTTTGGCCGATATTGGCTTGACACCCTTGACACCCTGCACGGTTTTGTTGCGTCTCCGGAGGGCAAGGCACGCCTCTACCACTACTCCGCATGTGTTGTAGTGGTACCCTATTGCCTCCAGCGCAAGCTTATAGGGCATAGGGGGAGTGCACCTCTATTCGAAGTGGGACTTTTGCATAATGAGCATGCCCACACTCGCAAAGAGGACAAAGCTGTGCAGGTGTCAAGCCAAAATCCAATATCAACTACAATGCAAGCCCTTGGCCTGAGGTGAGGTGAAAATCCCCAAAGCAGACAAATAGATTGTATCCCCACATAGAGGCGCTTTTGAAGGCAGTACCCATCTCCAGTTATTGTCCGCTTTTGGGGATTTTCGGGATTTTCACCTCAGGCACTTTTGGCCAATATTGGCTGGACACCCTTGACACCCTGCACGGTTTTGTTGCCTCTCCGGAGGGCAAGGCACGCCTCTACCACTACTCCGGATGTGTTGTTGTGGTACCCTATTACCTTCAGCGTAAGCTTATAAGGCATAGGGGGAGCGCTCCTCTATGCGATGTGGGACTCTTGCGTAATGAGCATGCCCACACTCGCTAAGAGGACAAAGCCGTGCGGGTGTCAAGCCAAAATCCAATATCGGCTACAAGGCAAGCCCTTGGCCTGAGGTGAGGTGAAAATTCCCAAAGCGGACAAATAGATTGTATCCCTACAAAAAGGCGCTTTTGAGTGCAGTGCCCATCTCCAGTTATTGTCCGCTTAGGTGGATTTTCGGGATTTTCACCTCTGGCACTTTTGGCCGATATTGGCTTGACACCCTTGACACCCCGCACGGTTTTGTTGCCTCTCCGGAGAGCAAGGCACGCCTCTACCACTACTCCGCATGTGTTGTTGTGGTACCCTATTGCCTTCAGCACAAGCTTATAAGGCATAGGGGGAGCGCTACTCTATGCGATATGGGACTCTTGCTTAATGAGCTTGCCCACACTTGCTAAGGGGACAAAGCCGTGCGGCTGTCAAGCCAAAATCCATTATCGGCTACAAGGCAAGCCCTTGGCCTGAGGTGAGGTGAAAATCCCCAAAGCGGACAAATAGATTGTATCCCTACAAAAAGGCGCTTTTGAGGGTAGTGCCCATCTCCAGTTATTGTTCGCTTTGGGGGATTTTCGGGATTTTCACCTCAGGCACTTTTGGCCGATATTGGCTTGACACCCTTGACACCCCGCACGGTTTTGTTGCCTCTCCGGAGAGCGAGGCACGCCTCTACCCCTACTCCGTATGTGTTGTAGTGGTACCCTATTACCTTCAGCACAAGCTTATAAGGCATAGGGGGAGCGCTCCTCTCTGCGATGTGGGACTCTTGCGTAATGAGCATGCCCACACTCGCTAGGAGGACAAAGCCGTGCGGGTGTCAAGCCAAAATCCAATATTGGCTACAAGGCAAGCCCTTGGCCTACGGTGAGGTGAAATTCCCCAAAGCGGAAAAATAGATTGTGTCCCCACATAAAGGCGCTTTTGAGGGCAGTACCCATCTCCTGTTATTGTCCGCTTTGGGGGATTTTCGGGATTTTCACCTCAGGCACTTATGGCCAATATTGGCTTGACAACCTTGACACCCTGCACGGTTTTGCTGCCTCTCCGGAGGGCATGGCACGCCTCTACCACTACTCCGCATGTGTTGTAGTGGTACCCTATTGCCTCCAGCGCAAGCTTATAAGTCATAGGGGGAGCACTCCTCTAAGCGATGTGGGACTCTTGCTTAATGAGCATGCCCACGCTCGCTAAGAGGACAAAGCCGCGTAGGTGTCAAGCCAAAATCCAATATCGGTTACAAGGCAAGCACTTGGCCTGAGGTGAGGTGAAAATCCCCAAAGCGGACAAATAGATTGTATCCCTACAAAAAGGCGCTTTTTACGGCAGTGCCCATCTCTAGTTATTGTCTGCTTTGGGGTATTTTCGGGATTTTCACCTCAGGCACTTTTGGCCGATATTGGCTTGAAACCCTTGACACCCCGCACGGTTTTGTTGCCTCTCCGGAGAGCAAGGCACGCCTCTACCACTACTCCGCATGTGTTGTAGTGGTACCCTATTGCCTTCAGCGCAAGCTTATAAGGCATAGGGGGAGCGCTCCTCTATGCGATGTGGGACTTTTGCATAATGGGCATGCCCACACTCGCTAAGAGGACAAAGCCATGCGGGTGTCAAGCCAAAATCCAATATCGGCTACAAGGCAAGCCCTTGGCCTAAGGTGAGGTGAAAATCCCCAAAGCGGACAAATAGATTGTATCCCTACAAAAAGGCGCTTTTGAGGGCAGTGCCCATCTCCAGTTATTGTCCGCTTTGGGGGATTTTCGGGATTTTCACCTCAGGCACTTTTGGCCGATATTGGCTTGACACCCTTGACACCCCGCACGGTTTTGTTTCCTCTCTAGAGAGCAAGGCACGCCTCTACCACTACTCCGCATGTGTTGTAGTGGTACCCTATTGCCTTCAGCGCAAGCTTATAAGGCATAGGGGGAGCGCTACTCTAAGCGATGTGGGACTTTTGCGTAATGAGCATGCCCATACTCGCTAAGAGGACAAAGCCGTGCGGGTGTCAAGCCAAAATCCAATGTCGGCTACAAGGCAAGCCCTTGGCCTGAGGTGAGGTGAAATTCCCCAAAGCGGACAAATAGATTGTATCCCCACAAAAAGGCGCTTTTGAGGGCAGTGCCCATCTCCAATTATTTTCCGCTTTTAGGGATTTTAGGGATTTTCACCTTTGGCACTTTTGGCCGATATTGGCTTGACAGCCTTGACACCCCACACGGTTTTGTTGCCTCTCCGGAGAGCAAGGCACGCCTCTACCACTACTCCGCATGTGTTGTAGTGGTACCCTATTGCCTTCAGCGCAAGCTTATAGGGCATAGGGGGAGCAGTCTTCTCTGCGATGTGGGACTCTTGCGTAATGAGCATGCCCACACTCGCTAAGTGGACAAAGCCATGCGGGTGTCAAGCCAAAATCCAATATCGGGTACAAGGCAAGCCCTTGGCCTGAGGTGAGGTGAAAATCCCCAAAGCGGACAAATAGATTGTATCCCCACAGTTGATATTAATTCTTTACCTGAAATGCTTTTTATTTAGGTTTATGTGATTTTTTTTTTTTTCTTATTAAGAGCTATGATTTTTGGTTGATTAATTATTTGTTTGGATTCAACATAAAAGATAATAGAATTAGGTATTATAATTTTGATATTATTCTATATTTTGAATTGGCTATATTGTTATTATTACGAAAAAGTCATATTTCTACTCAAATTTGAAACTTGGTGTCTTTCTCATATCATGATCTTTGTTTATATACTTGTAGTTTATATTAGTTTTGAGTGTGTGTATATATAACTATTAGGAGTTTTGCTTTATTAATTTAAGAATTATAAATTACTTTGTAGGTTTTGGTAACTATGCACTTGCAACTCAATAACATTTAATGTTAGACAACATTTCTAAACTATGGAAAAGTATAGAAGTTAAATATTTCTTCATTTTTTTTTTTTTTAAATACTAACTAGCAAAATGTCTATTTATTCATTGTTGGATTTTTTTTCCCCAGAGTCAATAGCTTTTCCATGTATCGCATGAGTTAGTGACTAGTTATCGTTGTTTATAAAGTTCTTTTTGTAGGTAAAAAAAAGTACAGAATCATAGGAGCATTCACATAGTAAGTATATAATAAAAAAAGATATCAAATTTACATATTTTTGCCTAAAAGCTATCCACATAGTGTGTGTATAATTGTGCTTAAAAATTTAGTGACAATGCAAATGACCATTTTATTCTCTCTTTTTTTCTCTCCCGCTGTATTCACTATTCAACCTTTCACAACCGCTCTCTTCCCCTCTATTTCTTTTCTTCCTCATTTTTCATTCCTCCGAAACTTGCTCACTCTCAGTGACTATCTCTCTCTTATATTATTCTAGATCGATGATTGGTGATAGTTTTGGTGTCATTTGGGTCACAGATTTGCAAAATAGATTTCCTTAAGATTCATATATTTGCTTGAAATAATGGGTCTTTTTAGTTAATTGCATATAGTTCTCATAACAAATTAAGAGAAGCAAGAACAACAACATCAGATCAAAAGGGCCACGAAGGCACAAACAAAGTCAGACTCTCAGGAAGAAAACTGGAGACTGCATAAACAAACTCGCTAACACTATCACACTCAACGCATCCAACTTCGATATCACAGAAAAAATGTCCTTGGTGTGTTTGAAATCAGCTCAATGTCAACAATCAAGCATTCCTTCTGGTCCTATTAAAAAAAAAAAAAATATGCATTCCTTCTGTGATTTATTTTTTTATTATTATTATTTTTTTATGTAGATGCTACATGCTTCTGTTTAATTGTGTTCCTCCAAGTCAGTCGTTAGATTATGAATCTTGAGCTGATAATTGTAAAGGGTTTTATCTTTTCTAAATTCATGCTGAAGACGAATACACGATTGTGCGAGTCTATACAAATGATCAAATGCAAACTGAATATCGAACCCGCCATGCTGCAAAATCTTAAAGTTCTTCCACCAATTGAAAAGTAAATTTGGAATGACCTCTGCATTGCACATGTTGTATGCAACTCCGCAGAATATGTTAAGGAAATGTGTCATTGTCATTGGCACTATATAAATATAACATGTCTGTTGCTGTGATAAGGGAAGCTTCTAATAAAATAGAAGCCGTGTACTTCACTAGATCAAATAGAAGAAAGGAATTTTGAGAAAAAGATCCCAAAGGACAACCAAAGCCCATAAATTTTTTGGTTTTTGAAGGAAAAAATTAACAAGTACCATATGATAATTTGTCTCAAATTCTACCCATTGTTGAATAAATACATTAAGTATTTAACTGCAAATAGTTCTCATAACAATTTAACTCGGGGAAAGAAAAGCAAGAACAACGTCACAAGATCAAAAGAAAGGACCATGCACAAAGGCCTAAATAAATTCCCAGGAAGAAGCCCGGAGACTACATAAATAAACTCAGTAACACTATCACGCTCCACTCATCCAGCTTTGGTATCACAGAAAACATGTCCTTGGTGTTTTCGAAATCAGCTCAATGTCAGCAATCCAGCGCTCCATCTCCGGTAGTGATTCTCTTTTTGTAGATGCTACACATTGCTTCTGTTTGACTTTGAGTTCCTCAAACTTAGTTGTTAGATCACGAATCTGGACATGATAACTGAGAAGGGTCTCATTAGTTAGAAATTCACGATGAAGACAAAACCACGATTGTGCAAGTTTATACAACTTATCCAAGGCAAACTGAATATTGAATTCGGCGTGCTGCACAAGCTTAAAGTTCTTCCACCAGTTGAAAAGTAAATCCGTAGTAACCTGTGTGTTGCACATGCTGTGTGCAACCCCACCAAATATGTTGATGAAACGCGTCTTTGTCCTTGGATTTAAAGTGGAGTCAGCGCTAAAATCCCCGAATTTTTCAAATAAGCTCTTTAGAATTAGTTCAAAGTTTCGAGAGACCATGTAGCCCCCGACCTTTACAACTTCAGACTCCAAATCCCAAAACGTCATTCCTGAATCTCTCACATCAAGCTTGGCATTCTCCAACTCGTAAATGTAGTGCTTGACAGACGCAGTATATGTATATTTCTCATAAAGCTTAACATACTTCAAGAGCAATATGAATCTCTCGTCTGAATATGAATTTTCTAGAATATCTTCCATATTCCTAAACTCAGCTCTAGACATTATCTTTCCAATCAAATCACCTACTTCTGCTTCAAACCTCGCGAATTCCTTTTTCTCATATTCATTAAAAAAGCTAAACATGTATTCTGAAGTGAAGCGTATGTTTGATTCCACCTTCTTTTCAACCTTCTGTCTATCCACACTTCTCAATTCCACATTTCGACGCCTTCCTCTAAGTGAAAGTAACACCTGCTAAACAACCGGAAATTAAAACCAAGGTAATGAACAATATAGGTCTGCAAACTGCAAAGTCAAGACAACAGCTAAAGGAAGTGGATAAATAAAAATTATAATTATGTTCTTTGGTGATAAGATTTGCTATTTTTAATTTTTCTGGCTTAATTTTTTGGTGACTACACTTGGAAGATCAGTTATGTTGTCATACTAACGTTCAATGTTTATTGATTATCAAAAAAAAAAAAAAAAAAAACTTCAATTTTTATTTGTTTTAACTTCTTCCTCTTTTTTTTCTTTTTATTTTTTTAATTATTTTTTTCCTAAAGAGGTACATGCTATGAGAGGATGGATGTATACACCCAATTATGGTATATCTTTTCCCACTGGTGGGGTGGAACCATGTTCACAATGGGAACCCCAAAAATGTATAAAATATTTTGGGTAAATATCACAAACCTACCCTAAGATTTGTGATAATATCAACTAGGTTCAAAACATTCTAAAATTCACCAATTTGGTCCTCAAAAAACAACTTTGTCCCTAACAGCCAAACACCATTAATTCATTTTCTCATCTTCCTCTCTCTCTTTTCTATCTTATTCCTTTCTCAAAACTCTCTCTAACTGAACCTTAACCCCGGTGAAACTCATGGCTTGGTCATTGGCATCAGCAACACCACCATGCAAGGATCTCCTCAATTCCCACCTCAATGAACGCCATTAATGGACTCTCATCCCTCTCTCTTTTAGATTTGAACCTACATAGTAGTGGTGGTGGTGGTGCTTCAATCTAGATCTCGCCTTCAATAGACTCTTGCAGTGGCGTTGTGGATTGCGGCATGGCCAATCTTGTGATATGGTGTTTTTTTTTTTTTTTTTTTTTTTTTTTTTTTTGAAGATAGTTGGGACTGTGCTGGTTTTTTATGTTGTTTGGCTGGGATTTTTGTTGGTTCTTTTTGGATTTTTGTTGGGATTTTTAGGAGATTTCATTAGGAATTTATAAAGGTATTTGTGTGTTGTTTGGCTTGGATTTTTGCTGGTTTTGTTTGGTTTCTATTGGTTTTGAAAGATTTTTTTTTTTTTTTTTATGATGGGGGCCCTAAAAATGTTTTAAATTTTTTTTATAGCAGGTATTTTAAGTGTAGAACCATGTTTATAGTGGGGGATGAATTATTCTCCCGCCACAAACTTTACTATACCTTTTATCAGTGGTGAATCCATGAAAATTTTTCTAGGCCAAAACTAAATATAATAAAATTCTTAAGTAAAAAAATGTTTTATTTCTTAAATTAATTTAAATTTTTTATAATAAATAACTTTAACTTAACAAAGTTGTGCCTTATATTTTTTCTTGATACTAAAATAATTTATAATTGAGCCTAAATAAATTTTATAACAAATTTTTTTTTCTATATACATAGTTACACAATCACTCTAATCTTATATTGATCAATGAAGTTCAGGACCATGTTTTAAGGAATAATTTCTACTTATATTTATTTATCAAAGTTGTATAGATCAGAAAGGAAGAAATGAAATGAAACAAAGAAGAAGTAGAAGGAAGATGTTTAAGTTCTAAACGACAGTAGCATGTTAAACTGTTAGTACTATTAGCTAAACTACAAGTAGCTTAGTAGTTTATTTATGTAAGGCTCTCTCACACGTGCTATAACTGCCTGTTACACGTGCTGTAATTGATCCCATATAAGTTGGGAAATTAGTTTATGCACTGTTTTGTATAAAGACTCATTTCATGTACAGATTCATTCAATTAGTTCAATACAAGTTTCTTCCCCTCCAATTTTCTCTCTAGCTCTCAATTTTTCTTCCTTGAATTCTCTGTACTTTGTGCTTTCTTATATGGTATCAAAGCTTGAGCCTTTGTCAATGGCGTCAAACACTGAAACTAATTCATCTTCTTCCTCTTAGTGAGAGCTTTCTCCAATGGAAGATCCACGAAGTCCATTCTTCTTGCACCATGGTGAATCCTCTGGTGCGATCCTGGTTGCTCAACCTATAACTGAGGACAATTACCCTACTTGGGCTAGAGTAATGAGGATGGCTTTGGATGCCAAGAGTAAACTTGGATTTGCTGATGGTTTTATCACTGCATCAATGGTAGTCACACCACTCGAGAAACAAGCTTGGTCAAAATGCAATTCAATGATCTCATCATGGATCTTGAATTTAGTCTCACCTTATATCACTACTGGTGTCATTTACAGAGACATAGCTTTTGAGGTCTGCAATGCACTCAAGAATCGGTTTTTACAAGCCAATGGACCAAGAATTTCTCAACTTCAAAAGCAAATCTCCATTGTGATGCAAGGGGATTCTACAGTGACAAGCTTCTTTACTGATCTTCAAGCTTCTTGGGATCAATTGTTGAATCTTAGACCTTTACCATGCTATTCATGTGGTAAATGCACTTTGTGGTGTGAATGATAAGATTGAACATCTTCATCATCAAGATTCATTCATGCAGTTCCTTAATGGATTGAATGACTCTTACTCACAAGTCAAAACTCAAATCCTCATGATGGAACCTATTCCATCAATAGATAAGGCCTTCTCGTTGGTGATTCAGGAGAAAAGGCAAAGATCTTTAGGATTTAATGTCACTCCTTCAGTTGAATCTACTGCACTTGTTGATAAGAACCAAGCTTTCAATCAAGGTTCTTCTTCTTCAATCAACAATGGCAAGAATTTCAAAGGGAGTGTTGGAAAAGGAAGACCTGTGTGCAATCACTACGGAAACATTGGTCACATCATGGAAAAATGCTACAAGCTTGTTGATTTTCCACCAGGTTACAAGCAAAAAGGAAGAGTTGCTAAGGCTAATCAGGTCATGGTTGATGGTGATCAAGGTCAATCTGAAGTTGCACATCAGAATAGTTCTTTCCCTTTTACTTTAGAGCAGTATCAGCAATTCCTTTCTATGTTGAATTCTCATGCATCCACTTCTGATAGTTCCAATGATGCTATTCACACAGCCAATTCTGTCTTTTCAGGTAACCTTTGTGATTTTTTGCAAGATTCTATGTGCTTGAGCATGCAACATTCAATCTTTGTTGTTAATTCTACAAATAAAACAGCTTATGGTAAAGAGACTTGGGTTCTTGATACTGGAACAATAAATCACATTGTTCATTCAGTTAAATTGTTTACTAAAATCAATAGTTCTGTTTCCTCTTTTGTTCAATTGCCTAATGGTGAAAGGGTTGTTGTCACACACATAGGTACAATTCAAGTGACATCTAGCTTAGTTCTTGAAAATGTGCTATGTGTTCCTTCTTTCACCTTCAATTTGATCTCAGTTAGTCAATTAAACAAATGCCTATCATGTTGCTTTGTTTTTTTGTCCAATCTGTGTTTTATACAGGACCTTTCTTGTTGGAAAACGATTGGAGTGGGTAAAGTGCATAACAACCTATACTTGCTGCAATCTTCACCTTCTTGCAAATCTGTTTTAGCAATTTCCTCCATTCTAGGGTTTGTTTTTAGCTCTTTGGTTAATAATGTTTCAGATGTTCCTGTCACTACCAAGCCATATCTTTGGCATCTTAGATTAGGTCATGTGTCAGATGCTAAACTTCATGTTTTACATGATTGTCTCCTTGATGTAATCAATGTACATAGCAACAAAGATTGTGCTCTTTGTCCCATTGCCAAGCAGAAAAGACTTCCTTTTCATTTCTTTAATCATTTGTCTGATAATGCTTTTGATCTTATTCACTATGATGTTTTTGGACCATTTGCCAAGTTTACTTGTGATGTTTTTAGGTATTTTCTTACTGTTGTTGATGATGCTACTAGATCAACATGGGTATATCTCATGAAATCCAAATCTGAAACTAGGCCTTTATTGATTTCCTTTTACAAGATGATATCTACACAATTTCATACCAATATCAAAGCCATTAGGATTGACAATGCTCAAGAGTTTTTCCTAAAAGATTTCTTTACTAAACATGGAATTTTACATCAGCATTCATGTGTTGCCACTCCACAACAGAACTCAGTTGTGGAAAGGAAACACCAACACATTTTGAGCATTGCAAGAGCATTAAGGTTTCAGTCTAATGTGTCTATTTCTTTTCTTTTTGGGGTGAATGTGCATTGATTGCTGTATATATCACTAACAGATTATCTTCTTCCACTCTAGGAAACAAAACACCTTTTGAGAGGCTTAATAACAAAATCCCATCTTATGCTCATTTAAAAGTTTTTGGTTGTCATTGTTTTGCTTCCAATTTGACTCATAATAGATCTAAATTTGATCCTAGATCTATTCCATTTGTTTTTTTGGGTTATCCATTTGGTGTTAAAGGTTACAAATTGCTCAATTTGGCAACTAAGAAAATTTTTGTTTTTATTGAAGTTATCTTTCATGAAAATGTGTTCCCCTTCATTTCATCCACTTATTCTTCTTCACCTCACTCGACCATCACTTTACCTCATCTTTTTCCTTCTTTAGATACTTCCACTGATTCTTTGCTTACTGCATCTCAACCTGTTTCCCCTAATTCAACTCATACTTCTGATTCAACTCATAATTTTGACATCCCTCAATCATTTCCTGATTCTGATTTGCTTATTTCTAATCCCAATCCTTTGTCTAGTTCATCCCATCCCTCACCTAATGAATCTTTTTCTACATCTTCTGATTTCCCTCTACCTTCACTTGTCCCTATTCCTAATCCCACTGGTAATGCAGATTCTGTAGCTATACCCTCTACCTCTTCTGTTCCAATTTCAAGAAAATCTACCAGAATCACTAAGACTCCATCTTATTTGCAAGATTATAAGTGCAACTCTATTGTTAATGATCAGTTTGATCATTCCAATCATGTCATCAAGTCTGGTTCCTCCTCAACCATCTTAGGTACTAAATACCCTTTATCTCATTATATTGATTCATGTAACTTGTCTCCATCCTATGCACATTTTTGTTCTCTTATCACTAATGTTTCTGAGAACAAGTCTTACCATGAGGCTGTCTAAGATCTTAAATGGCAGGGTGCTATGGCTGCTGAGATTGCTGCATTGGAATCTAACCAAACATGGACTCTCACCCCCTTACCTCCTCATAAAAGGGCTATTGGATGCAAGTGGGTGTATAGAGTGAAGTATAAGATTGATGGATCAGTGGAAAGGTATAAGGCAAGACTTGTGGCTAAGGGTTTGACCCAACAAGAAGGTTTGGACTTCATAGAAACCTTTTCCCTAGTTCAGCTTGATGTAAACAATGCTTTTCTTCATGGTGATCTTCATGAAGAGGTTTACATGCAGCTGCCTCAAGGTTTTCATAGCAAGGGGGAGCATTTGGTTTGTAAGCTTAACAAATCCTTGTATGGACTCAAGCAAGCATCAAGACAGTAGTATTCTAAATTTTCATCCACCATTCTAAAGTGTGGGTTCAAGCAATCCAAGTCTGATTACTCTTTATTCACTAAGAAGTTCAATCAATCATTCATAGCACTTCTGGTTTATGTTGATGATATCCTTATTACAAGTAATGATGTTCATGCTGTTGAAGAACTTAAAGTTTTCTTGGATCAAGAGTTTAAGCTGAAAGACCTTGGAAACCCGAAATACTTTCTTGGTCTTGAAGTTGCTAGATCAGACAAAAGAATTTCCTTATGTCAAAGGAAGTATGCTTTAGAAGTGCTCAAAGATGCAGGCATGACTGGATGCAAGCCTAGCAAAGTTCCTATGGAGCAAAACTTAAAGTTGAGCAAGTTTCATGGGGAGTTGTTACCTGATCCTAATGTTTATAGAAGATTGGTGGGTAGGCTGTTATACCTCACCATTACCAGACCAGACATCACATACTCAGTGCACAAACTAAGTCAATTTATGTCAAAACCAAGAAAACCTCATTTGGATGTAGCCTATAAGGTGTTACAATTCATAAAAGGGAGTCCTGGTCAAGGTATTCTTTTATCATCTAGATCAGATTTACACCTAAAAGCATTCACAGATGCAAACTAGGCATCTTGTGTTGACACTAGAATATCAACCACTGGTTATTGTGTCTTCTTGGGTAATTCTCTGATTTCATGGAAATCTAAGAAGCTATTCATAGTCTCTAGGTCTTCTACTGAAGCAGAATATAGAGCTATGGCAGTGACTATTTGTGAAATGACTTGGATATTGGCTTTGTTAAAAGATTTGGAAGTTTATCATCCAAAACCTGCAATGCTTTTCTGTGACAATCAAGCAACCATATACATTGGTGAGAATCTTGTTTTTCATGAAAAGACTAAACATATAGAGGTAGATTGTCATTTGGTCAGAGACAAGGTGCAAGATAAAGTCATTAGTTTGTTCTCCACTCCCACACATTCACAATTAGCAGAACTACTCACAAAGGCTCTTAATGGTCAACAATTGAAAGCTTTACTTACCAAGATGAGCATTGTGAATATACACAATTCTGGTTCTCATCTTGAGGGGGAGTATCAAAGTTGTACGGATCAGAAAGGAAGAAAAGAAACGAAACAAAGAAGAAAGAAGCAGAAAGAAGATGTTTAAGTTCTAAACGATGTAGCATGTTAAACTGCTAGTACTATTAGCTAAACTACAAGTAGCTTTGTAGTTTATTTATGTAAGATTGTCTCACACGTGCTATAACTGCCTATTACACGTGCTGCAACTAATCCTGTATAAGTTGGGAAATTAGCTTATGCTCTGTTTTGTATAAAGACTCATTTCATGTACAGATTCATTCAGTTAGTTCAATACAAGTTTCTGCAACTCCAATTTTCTCTCTAGCTCTTAGTTTCTCTTCCTTGAATTCTCTATACTTTGTGCTTTCTTATATTATTTGCTTTGGTTTACATCTTTGAGCCTTTCTAAGGGGTTTAATATCTAAAGTTTCAACATTTTAGACAAAAGATTGAGACGTAGCTTCCAAATTTTGAATATTTTTTCCATTCAAAAAAAAAAATATATATATATATATATATATATTGTAGATATTTTCCCATGAATTATTCACATTTTAAAACATTAATTTTGATTTTTATAAACTAATTATTTAGTTAATTTAGAAACAAAGAAAAAATATATGAACAATAAGTTTAAACTGCTAAGCAAATATAGTGAGATAAAAAATAAAATGACAAGTTTTTTTAATAGAGTTTCAACCTATGATGTCTTGTAGTGATCCAAAAAGGGGTCTTGCATTTCATGAAATCCCACATTGCCTAGGGAAGCACATGGGGATGTGCTTATAAGGAATGCCCTCCCCTGTTATGCATGAAGCCTTTTCCCTAGCGCAACCTGGGGAAGAACAAAACCTTGAGGGACTAAGAGAGCCTTTGGGTGGCCTAAAGAGGACAATATCATGCACACCGGAGCAGGATGTGACAGATGGTATCAGAGCCATGCCCTAGCCAGAAGTGTGGGTCTCATATGCGACGACACATGTGCCTGTAAGGGGGGTGGATTTTTGTGACCCAAAAGGGAGTCTTGCATTTCATGGAATCCCACATTGCCTAGGGAAGCACATGGGGATGTACTTATAAGGAATGTCCTCCCTTATTATGCATGAGGCTTTTTCCCCAACACAACCTGGGGAATAACAAAACCTTGAAGGACTAAGAGAGCCTCTAGGCTGCCTAAAGAGGACAATATTATGCACACCGGGGCAAGGCGTGACACGTCTGCTCCTGATGATATAGTTCTTTATTATCAGACCAAAACACCTATCAGTTTTAGGTACCATGTAGGTGGGAATTGAACCACAAATATCTTATTTAACAATCAGAGACTTTACTAATTAAGCTAACTGAAACCCACTAAATTAAAACTACAATTAAGCAAATCTCAAATCTCGAAACCAAAACCGAAGACAAATGCATTAATTTATAATAAGCAACACTATATATATATATATATATATATATATATAACCATATAAACAATGTAAACAAAAGCAGTAAACTACTAAACTTCTTTAATCTAGTTTAGTCTTCACACAGTCACTTTTCAACAATACACTATCGTTTACCGATTAGAGAGAGAGATACCAGTGGTACTGCTAGGCATAGAAGCTTGGAGTCGACAAACAACCATGGATTCAAGGTGAGGTGACTAGCAGCACGTTAGAATGGGTACATAGCACACTACTACTTAGATTTGTTTTGGGTTTTTTTGTAAAAATAATTTTAGATCATTGATCTTTGGTGATTTGGATCTATTAAAAAAGAAAATTTGGTTTCCTTTTTCCTTTTAAATCTAATTTTTGGAGGGCTGTGGGCTGAGAAATGGGGCATTTTTTGGGAGCTAATTATTTGTACCAATTTAATTTTTTGTTTGCAATTAAATTAATATGTAACCTATGCTTACGTACAGAAATGATAAATTAAAGTGGTGCTATTGATGTTAGCTTGGGTTATTAAACATATAAGACATTAGTTCGATCAGGACAATTTTCATGATATTAGTTACGTCAAGTTTCTCATTACATTGCTATTATATATATATATATATTTTTAAAAATCATTATTATAGGATACGACACATACAATATCAATTCACAATCATTGTATGTGAAATTCTACTAAATACAATACAAAATAAAAAGAATAAATTGGTCCTATAGTATCTCATAAATTGAATGTGGATAAGTGCATGGGACCGTTCAGCTCAATTACAACTTTTTTTGTTCAAGTTCTTCGCATACAAAATATCTTAATAGAAACAGTATAAAAAACTTGCTCATTAGTTTAGAGAAAAAAAATATAAGAATACAAAATATCTAAATAAAAACATTATAAAAAGTATGCTCTTTAGTTTTGAGGAAAAAAAAGGATTTTATTAAAAAATAACTATAAAACTCAAACTATATTATTAGTTAGGCAAGGTTTGAAACAAATTTCATTTATAACAAATCGAGTCCAAAGGACTTGATTTTACTCTGAGAAAATCGAGTGTAAGACACTCGATTTCCAAGTGAGTATGGAAATTGAGTGTCAGACACTCGATTTCCAAGTGTAAATTCACTGGACAAAATCAAGTGCAGAAAACTCGAATTGTTAGAAACCAAATATGTTTCAAATCTTGCCTAACTAATAATATAGTTTGGGTTTTATAGTTATTTTTTAATAAAATCCAAAAAAAAAAATAGAAAACTCTAAACAATTTATTTTTTTTGTGAAAAGCTAACAAAATCAAAATCCAATTTTGATTCTAATTTAGTTTTCTTTAAGCATTGGTTATAAATATATATATATATATATATATATATTACCTAGTTTGTAATGGATTGTATGTAATCATTGTATATTACATAAATAACTTATAAATTTGAATTATTTTTAGTTATACAAAAAAATATCTCATAAATATAAAACCATTCAAACTCTCATTTCCTCTAATTTTATATATATAGTTAGATATATGTTTATGTTTCTTTATGGTTTATTTATATTGGACTCCTCGTTTTTTACAGTGAATTAACTCAATTGGCACAAAAATTAAAAAAAACTTAGATTAGATGGAACACGTGGTGCAAAATTAAACTCTAATTGAATTTTAATTTGAAATCTAATTGGATTTTCTATCAACTTAGACTATTAATATATATATATATATATATATATATATATAGATTATTTGGGTTTTGTTGGATACTTCAAAATTTTGAGCGGTGATGTTTGAGCTCTAAATTTTAGATTTTGAGGGATTAAATTTCTGAAATTTGAAGGGGACCAATGAGTAATTTTCTATATAAATTCTAATTTATCATCTACCCTTAATGGAAAATTGAAAAAGTTAGGAGGGTCATGGCTCCCCTAGCTTCGCCACTGTCCTTTATTACAATTATCTTATGTGGTAAATTGTGACTAACTAATTGTGACTTTCACATTGACCCACCACTTATAATCAACCATATAGGATAGTTGTATGAAAAAGTGTGATAAAAACTGTGGTCCTAGATTTTTTTTTTTTTTTCTTTCTTTTATAACATGTAAAAGATGGACCCAATGTTGTTTTTGTAAGGGTTGGTCCCCTAGGGCTTCGTCTGGGAGATCATAATAAGGGAATAAAATGGAATGATCATAAAAGAATAGAAATGAATGGAATAAACAAAAATGTATTTAAGGGAAATGAATGGAATGTAATCATTTTATGACAATATTATTATTAGACCCCTATTTTAAAATAAATGGCTAAATATATATGTGTATTTTGTGAGTTTTAGTAAAAAAATTCATTAAATCTGATTCCATTCCCACCAATTTTTCACAAATTTTGGGAGAATGAAAATCTGAGGTTTTAAGATAATAAAGAAAAATGAGTATATATTCACCCTACCCATTCTATTCTCTCCCTCTTAAACTCTTAAACAAGGGAATGAACTTTTCGTTCCCACCATTAAAACTTTCAAACACGGGAAGAATATTCTAAAATTATTATTTTCATTAATTTTTATTCCATTCATTTCCTTCCTCCCAAATGAAGGCTAAAGGAAACTGATTGACTCCCTCATCACTTATGGTTTGGTTGGTTACGAAATTGGAAAAGTGGGAGGATGAAATATGTTAGGAGGATAGAAAAATTTTAGTTTTCCATCATGTATTTTTGATTGAGAAGATGGAAAAGTAGAATGATAGAACATTTTTGTTTGGTTGAAAAGAAAAATAAGTTGATGAAAAAGCTTATGTCCCAACTAAGAAGACCTATTCTTTTACAATAAAAAAATAAGAACTCATTTTTTAACAGTTTATTAAAAATAACTTTTTGAATTATTATAAACTTACAAACTAACACAAATATAAAAAAGCATCTAACAAACAAAGGGAAATTAAAAGAAAAAGAAAAAAAAAACTGGTGTTTGATTTTTTTTTTATTATTATTATTATTTTAAAACATGTACATGGTAAGGATGGAAAAGAGGTAGATGAGTGATTTCCCATCTACCCCCTTTCCTCCCACATTTTCTCCCTAAATCGGGGAGATTCATTTTTTGTGAGCACAAGGAGACACTAAGACTCCACTAAAATCCACTCCCTTTTTCCTTGGTTACCAAACACATAAAAAAATAGGTTTTCCCTCTCCCCTTTTTCTGTCATTAGTTTTCCATCTATCAATAATCACCACAACCAAACGCACGCTTAGTGTAGGTACCATGTTCACATAGTCTCACAATAACTATCTTCAATCTCTCTACACTTCCATCTAGTACTCTCAATCTCTTATATAGTCCATTCTCATTAGGGCAATCCCATAGGCAAGGGGGAGCTAACAGGACTTGTTCCTAGATCACAAAGAGACAATGACTCACAAGTACTGGAGAGATTATTAGGTACATATGTGTAAGTGAAATCCCACATTAGATAATAATGATAAGTGTGAATGGTTAAAATAATACAATTTAGCCCAAACCTAAGCACACAAATATATTATATTAGCTACTTAACTGAAGTCTCTCCAATGTGTCATCTCCTCAACATCCTCTCTAACGGTAGAGATACATAATTCTTCTCCTTCTTTTTCATTTATATTTTACTTTAATTTATATTTATTCATCTTATCGTTTATGATTTTTCCCCTTTTATTTATTAAACCAACTGAGAGCCTTTATTCATTATTTTTATCTAGTATTAGTATTCTTTGATGATACTGATCCAAAAAAAAAAAAAAGAGTATTCTTTGATGATATATTAGTTTTTAGCAAGTCTCTTGAGGATCATTTGCAGCACTTAAGAGCCGTGCTAGAGGTACTGCAGAAACATCAGTTGTATGCGAAAAAGTCAAAATGCAAATTTTCCGTTTAGAGGGTTGTACTTAGGTCATTTGATCTATGGTCAAGGGGTTAAAACTAACCCTAAGAAGATTGTAGCTATGCTGCAGAGGCCAATTCAAAAAAAAATGTTGATACATTGAGGGGTTTCCTAAGCCTCAAGGCTATTATAGGAAATTTATTAAAGGCTATGGCCATCTTGCACCCCCTTATTTGCATTAGAAAGATGCCTTCATTTGAAATGAAAAGGTGTCAAAATTTGGATAAAAGTATTAATAAGAACAAGAAAAAGAAGACAGATGCAAGCATTGATGAGAAGGATGTTTGAAGGATCAGCTCAGGCAGAGAGGCAGAGCAATGAAACAGGGGATTGAAAGAATTTATACAAGGCTTTCTAAACGACTGAAATGATTGAGTCTTTTATATACGACTTGTAGTTTAGCTTAAGTGAATTAGCAGATGTATATATGGACACGTGTACTACTAGAATTGGATGGATAGGTAGTTTAGAATGGATCCTCGGATATTGCGGAGTTAGTTAGATTTAGCAGTTGAGCTCTCCTCTGTGAATTGTAGTATATATATACATTGTATAGTTAGTTCTGGATGATTTAATACAATTACAGAATTTTTCACTCTTCAATCTTTTCTCTCTAGCTGTTAATCTCTCTTCCATAGCTCTCTGTTTTTTCTTATAAGGCTCAGGATGCCTTCATCAAACTCAAACACTGCAGTAGCCAAGAGCCAACCCACCAGTTTCGGCTTAACTTGATCTTTTCAAAGCCTTTGACCATAGAGTGTGATGCATTAGGTGTGGGGTTGGAAGCTGTCTTGATGAAAGAACATAAATCAGTTGCCTCCCACAACCAGGTTTTGAAAGGGAAAACTATTCATTTGTCTACTATGAGAAGGAATTATTGGCTCTAATAGCTGTTGTGAATGGGCAGACCCTTCGTGATCAAGATTGATCAAAGAAGTTAGAAATTTTTTGTTAGAACAGAGGACAGGCACACTTGCACAGCAAAAGTAGATTACAATACTCAGGGGGTACTCATTCTTCGTGAAATATAAAGGGGAAGGAGAAAAAGGTTGTTGAAGCTATCTAAAGGAAGGAGGAGGAACAAGGCTGGTATGTTTCTCATCTCTTTTCCTAATCCATAAAGGATAGTGGATCTCAAGTCTAGTTATCAGATGGATGACAATATCCAGGCGATTCTTGGCGTTCTGTAGTAAGGTGGCAATAACTTGAAGGGGTTTACACTGCAGAATGGTCTCCTACTCTACAAGGGTAGAATGTATCTTGTGCTAATTTATCTTTCAAAACTATGTTCACAATATGATGGAGTCATGGAAGATTAATATGGTATTACTTTGCAAATTCACCAGCGGGGTCCTCGTGTGAAGTCCAATTGAAGAGAAAGTCATGCCCTTTTAATGGTCTAAGTATGAGTCTTTTAGGGTTAAAACAATTTTTAATTTGGGTTTTTATTTTATTAGTTATGATCAGTTTTATAGAGGGAAAAATTTGTAATTTTTGCAATTTTTGTGAATTAAGAGTGTAAGGACCCTATTTAGGAAAGCTAGCCCAAAGCGTGGATAGACTTTGACCCAAGAGGCCCAAAATAATGAATTTGTAGAGAAATGGGTCGAAACACTGGGCTTCAGTTAATCAAACAACAACATAGATAAGCTTTATGATAAAAAGATAAAAACGAACTCTTATCAAATGAAGAAGGAACGTCCTCGGCTTGGTCCGAGGACAATAGTTCAAAAACAATGCTCTTAAAAAGTGATATCGCTTCGAATCAGTAAGGTGGATGCTCTGGTTTCGGTGGGCTACTGAACGGTGGAGGCCTACAAAAAGCAAACGCTGTCAAAAAGGGGACCGGAGAAGACCGGCCAAACCCCCTCTGATGGCAAAGTTAGTCTCACAGGAATGAAGTTCCAACTTTTTGGGAGTCAAGTCTCAGAATGTTCTTACCTCTCTTGGGTTCAGACTGGTCCTTTATATAGAGATCCTGAGGACGGTTATTTGTCCAATAACCTCCCCAAGATTTGTGGAAGCCAATGAGTCCGGAGTTAACTTCCTCAACGGCTACTAAAGTTGTAACCGCTAACGGAAGTTAACTCATTTGAGGGATTCACGGCGATAGCTATTGGTTTGGTAACCGCTATAGAGAGTTGAAAGTTTTCTAAGTGTTGCGTATTCGTCCGTCTAGTGTATGATGATTTGGTCGTCCCTGAACATCTGATGATCGTCTATGGACGACCTTCATGGACGAGTTTATCGTCCATGGGAGACTTCACTGATCAAGAGTAATATTATCGTCCATGAACATTTTTTCTTCTTCTGGGGTAATTCTTGGTCCAACTTGCTTTATTGGCTCTGGACGATACCTTTGGACGAATTAGAGTTGGACAAATTTTCTACTTCCCCATCAAAAAGTGTTACAATTTTGATTGTGGATTGTTATAGTGTTTTTTCTATCCCCTCTCCGATCCCTTTTCTTGTTCTCCCTCTGTCCTTTTATCCACCTTCCTTCCTTTACCTCAACCGTCCACCTGTAAGCTAGATGGTTAGGGTTGATACTTGTCCCATCAGTCCTTCTCATCAGTCTTCAAGTAGTAGCTGTAAGGCTGAAATACACTGTTCAGGCATCACTTCTACATTAATGCGGCCAGGGGATTAGCTGCAGTGCATGTAATGCAGAGGCGGCAGCTTTCCCCCCAGATATTTTGGGGTTCCTCCTTATCTCATATCTCCGCATTGCTTGTCCACCTCAAACGAATTTTAGGGGCTGCCGCTTTTGCTGTAAATCCATTTCTCAGGACCTCGACCAAGCTCGGCCGAGGAAATTTTCATCCTTGGCACATTTTCCAGAGCCTTTAAGACCTAAACCCCATTATTCCTTCATCAGTGTAATTTCCTCCAATGAAGACATCTCATCCTCGGGAGAATCTTTGTCCTCGGCTTGGGCCATAGGCCCAACATATGAATAAATAAAGCACTTCTAGGCCCAAGGACCCTACAAAGAGTATTTTGGAAATTTAGTTGAGTCTAGAATCTTCTAAAGTATTCTAAGTATCTTAGGTTTATTTACTTTGGGTCCAAGTTAGTATTTATTAGGTTTTATTAGTAGTCCTAATACTAGTAGGAATCCTATTACTACTAGTAAAAGTAGGAGTATATATATATATATATATATATATTGTGCTCTATGTTTTCAAAGAAAATAGAATGAGTTTATTAATAAGAATTAAGTGTTTTGAGCGACAAGCACATTGGCCTTTGTTGTTTCTTTCTCCTTTTCTTTTCTCTTTATTTTCTCTTCTTTCTTTCTAATGTTACTATTCATGGGTATTGTTCACACAGACCTTAAACAACCCTAACTTTTCCTCTAATTCTTCTTCTTCTCACACAACCCTTAAACAGCCCTAACTTCTCTCTACTACTTCTTCTTTCTTAACCCTAAAATCACAAGTCCTTTGCCAAAATCTTCTTCAACCACTTGACAAAACTTAGCATCTAGGATCATGTTGATGCATGAAGATGGTGATCTCGAAGAAGAAGAAGATACATCTCTTCTTTTAGTTGTTGGGCGTATTTGAGCTATACCCAAGCAAGAGGACCATAGTGTGTTGTGAAGCTGAAAGTCGAATGCTTATTATTGATGGTGGTAGCGAGATGAGTTTTGTTTCTAAAGCTACTGTTGAAATGTTGAAGCTACCAATAGAACCAAATCTTAGACCATACAAGGTAGCGTGGATAAATAGCAACTTTATTCCGGTAATGAAATGATGCTTGGTTTCTATTTCTCGTGGGTAATATAATTAATGATTCTATGTGGTGTGATGTTATTCCTATGACAGTGACTCATATTTTATTAGGTCGCCCATGGCTTTATGACCAAGATGTGTATCATATTGAAAAGGATAATGCATATAAATTTATGTTCAATAATTCATAAATTGTGTTAAAGCCTATGAGTGCAGAACAACTAGAACAGTAAAGGCAAAAACAAAAGGTCAAGCTTAAGGATGCTATTGAAACTCCAAAACAAAGAGCTATAGTATCACAAACGGGAGTTGGAGAGATGGAGCAAGATGAGAATAAGTTTGATTATGGGAAAGTTGATACCAAGAAAGATATTGGTGTTCTTGCAATGGAGATCACAAAGGAGCAAGACGAGCATAAGATTGATCATGGAAAATTCAAGATGAAGGAAGATGTTGATGTTACTACCAAAGAAGGGTTTCGAGTTGGATATTCCTCTAGTTATTGATTTCATCATTCCAAATGAATTTAATGATACGATGCGAAAGAAAGATTCTTTTTTTTTTCTTCTGGTGATTCCAAAGGTGATTGAAGAGTCGGTGCAAGTTTCAAGTTGGAAGGTTCTTATACTCCAACACTTTAAAACTCGAGGTCGAGTTTCTTCTAACCGAAGGAGTATGATGAAGTCATGGAAGATTAATATGCTATTACTTTGTCAATTCACTATTGGGTCCTTGTGTGAACTCCAATTGAAGTGAAAGTCATGCCCTTTTAATGGTCTAAGTATGAGTCTTTTAGTGATAAAATAGTTTTTAATTTGGGATTTTATTTTATTAGTTATGGTCAGTTTTATATTGCGGGACAAATCTGTAATTTCTGCAATTCCTGCTAATTAAAATTATTTTGGTAATTTAGTTGAGTCTAAAATCTTCTAAGGTATTCTAAGTATCTTTGGTTTATTTACTTTGATCCAAGTTAGTATTGATTAAGTTTTATTAGTAGTCCTAATACTAGTAGGAATCTTATTACTACTAGTACAAGTAAGAGTCTTTATATACTGTTCATGGGGACTGTTCACATAACCCCTATATAGCCCTAACTTCTCTCTAATTCTTCTTTCCTAATCCTAAACCCACCACAACTAAACACTAGAAAAATCTCTAATTTGTCCTAAATCACAATAGCTTTTTGGCTTGTCATTCTAGTTACCTAAAATACTTGGAGAAAGCCAAGCAGGATTTCTGCCAGAAAGGGATGAAAAATGAGCTCAAGATGCATATCGAGGAATGTAAGCCATTGTAAGTTCTGGCAAAGGGTCAAAAGTGAAACCTTAACCCTTGATGTATGTGTCATATGATTCATAAGCATAATAGATATGTGTTTATGATACAATACGTTTTTTTCATTTGACGCTATACATGTCATACAATAGGTACCGTGGATCATAGTATCCTCACAACTATGCTCACTACAAAAAAACATCATTAACAATTATTTATTGTCCTTTATGGAAATCATTGTCTTCATAAATACTTTTGACTCTTGAGTTAATTGGTTAGTGATGAAATAATAAGAGTATGTCAAAGTAGGTTTTATGTTCATATCTGCCAATTAGAAAAAAGAAAGGTTCTTTTTTGGCTTAGTTCATCTTTAATGGATTTTTTTTGCGTACTTCAATGGTAGACCTTAATTTTAAAACGCACACCCTGTCAATATCTATCTTTTAAAATGAATTTTGCGAAAATCATTAGATTGGTAAAGAATGTTGTAACTTTCATAATTTCAGTATCAAAACAACAGAAGCCGCACCCAAGGTAAATTACACACTATCCAAAATTGAATGGTATGAATCTATAGGCTGTTTTCATTTTACATCAGGTTAAAAAGACCCCCCCCCCCCCCAAAAAAAAAAGAAAAAAGAAAAAAACCCCAAAAATAATTAATTATATTAAAGAAAAAATGAATTCATATAATAAGATAGTGAATTTGGACGTACCTCATCAATCACACAATTCATATGTGCCACGTAGTTACCGCATTCTGCACAGTGATAAACACATTCCCCTGGAGTTCTCCTATTCTCACAAGCATCACAATAGTACTCAGCCGTATCATCTTCCACAAAATAATCTTCAAGGTAAAGGGGATCGGTATGACATTTATGCTTAACGGTACTCGGCAGTGGAACACAGAAGAGATGGACATTGAAGTTACACTTCACACATCGCAAATACGAGACATTATGATCAGAATAGCTAGTGTGGCAAACTTTACAACTAGGGACATCATACACTTTCTCGAAGAAAGTAAGGAGATGCTCGTCATCTTTATACTTTATCGAAGGCTTTAATGAGGCGCAATTAGCATCCAACTTAAAGCTGCATTCTTTACGAGTACAACGATAGGAAAAACCAAAGCAACTCTTGCAAGAACAAGCAGCACATGTAAATTTTTTTCTAGGAAAAGTTTTTCTTGATACGCCAATTAGACTATCATTATCATGCGGTTGAAAAGGATGTTGCCTTTCTCCTACAGGTTCAATACAATCTTGATGGATGAAGAATTTGCATCTAATGCATTCATATGATGGACCGCAAACGTGTTTCTCACATACACCACAGCAAACTTCATTCTCCTTGTCATCGTGGATTGAGAAATGCTTGTGCCTCAAATATTTCACTTTCCCCTTCTTATCCAAGGATTTTAAAATTGAGACTGTGCACAACAACTTTTCATCAAAAAACAAATTGAGAGTGTGCTTTGGATGAAAAGGATGTTCAATCTGTTGTGGGACTGCAGCACATGATCTGTGGAGATAGAAATCACATTGGATGCAACCGTATATTTCACTAGAGATGACTTGATTGCATCCATCGCAGGAAACTACATGAGCATTACTTTCCTTGTTACAGAGGATCAAGGGGTGATGGTGGTAGTAACTTAGAATGTAGTTTTGGCCTCTAGTGAACATTAGGGCACATGCAACATCAAGGAAAAAGTGGCATCTATTACAACAGTATGCAAACTGGGAGCGACTTTTTTCACAGGCTCTGCATGTAAAGTTAGTAGTCTCCTGTTGTAGAGATAGAGGGCATGGGTGCAAGAAATTCTGAATCTCATGGGGCAGTTGATGACATAATTCGTGGATTAAGAACTTGCATTTCAAGCAAGCAAATGATTTTTCAAAGCAAGGTTCACCGCAAGCAGAGCAACTAGGAAAATCATTATTCATACAGAAAAAACTCGTAGAATCATTAACCTTATTGTCAACGATTATCAGTGGATGCTTATGGAAGGAATTTTGACTGATTGTATTTGTTCCCAGGAGCTCTAGACAGGACTCATGCAGGAAGAACTTGCAGAGGAAGCAAACGTAGGTAGGCCCGAAGCAACATTTACGGCATAAAGTACAACAAACCACACCAGGGACTTCTCTATCATAGTAAACGATTTCCAATGGATGGTTGTGAAAGTGATTTTGAATGTGCTTGTAGTGTCTATAATGTTTGATGAGATCTCGACTGCATGATTCATGGAGATAGAAAGCACAGTCAGAGCATTCGTAGAATCGACTAGAGGATGAGAGTTGTTCCCGGCACGCATAGCAGTTAGCATTACCAGTATCACCGGTTAGAAAGCCGTCTTGTAGGAACAGGGAATGGGGGTGGCTGAAATGATCAATCTTGCTGGAAAAATCAATCTGCCTGAAACGATCAATCTTGCTGGAAAAATCAATCTGCCTGAAAAGATCACTCTTTCGAAGTTTGGCGCATAAAAAATCAATCTTAAAATCGCACAAGTCACAGCGGAAGGTTAAGGCTTGGCATATAAGGTTGCAGAAATTGCAGCGTTCCCTCTCTTTCCTAGTGCTTAGCGTGAGAGGTAGCACCTTCGAACACTTTTCTGAATGCAAGGGAAGATTGATTTCTGTCGGATACTCGGCACATGATTTGTGAAGGAAGAAATAACATGGCTTGCAACAATAGGTAGCACCGTCGCACACTTTTCTGCACGCTGCACAGTACTTTCTATCCCTAGCTTTTATACAATTATCATATATCAACCAATGCTCGTGGCTGACATGTTGAATGGAACTGTACCAAGAGTTTATAAGCATTAGAGCACAGTGAAGATCGATCGTGAAATTACAATCCCCCCCACAATGTAAGCTCCGTCCTCGGTGACTGTAACATCTAGTATGACAGAAATCGCAAAAAAAGGATAGTTCAGTTTCAGTATCACCAACCTGTAGCTTTAGCCTGTGGTCGTGAATTGGTAACCGAATCTCTGATTCGCGATAGCGTGCACATTGAACATGCATTTTGAAATCACAGTCGGTGCAACGGTAGGTGAAACCCGGACAACTTTCGCAACACACATCGCAATGGAAAGCCCCATCATCTGCAATACCGTGCAGCTTTAGAAAGTGCAATGGATGGTAGTAGTGCAATGAATGGTAGTCGAAGTGTGTAATCTCATCCTCTAACTTGGCACATGATTCGTGAAGATAATACCCACAATTATCGCAACAATAAAAATGATCGTCGCCAAAGATAGGATTTAGACATGCGTCGCATTTTTTACCAAGTAAATCCTCGAACTTTAGTAGTAAAGGATGCTCATGGCTAAAGTGTTGGATCCACTCCATCTCTCTCTCTCTCTCTGTTTTTAGTTTTTTTCTCTTTTTCGATGCTTATGGCCGAAGAGAGGTTCTACAGTTCACTTTCCCCCTTTACCCATTACACACGGCTTTTGAAGACATGATTGAAGGAATCTCACTAAAGGCTAGGATTTAAAAGAAAAATAAAAAGACCACCGCACATTTATGGTGCGATGGTCACTCTACAAGTATAAATACTTGTGAAATGTGAGAATAAGGACTGGAGTTTCTCCAGGAGAAAGTTTCACACACATATACACTTAAATTATTCTAGAATAGAATTCTATCTTGTAAATAAAAAAAGAAAAAAAAATGAAGAGACAGGAATAAAGTCAATAAACAACCTCATTTTAAAATGAAAAAAAAAAAAAAAAAAAAAAAAATTGAAGGTTTACCGCAACCTATTTAAAGTACTCTTAAGTCTTAACTTTATTCAGCAATAAAAAAGTACTTTTAACTTCACTTTTCTTCAATTATTAAGGACTCTAGGGTTTAAGTTCATTCTATCAATTTTCCTGAATTTTTTTTATCAAATTTTTGAAAATAATTTCTAATAATTAATTAAATTTTTTTACATTAAAAATTTGAAAACAAAAATTGGACACTCAAAATTTAGTAGAAATACCTTAATTGAATGAACTTGAAACTTAGAAGATTTAATTGAACAAAAGTAAAGTTAGAAGATTGAAACAAATTTTGACTCATTTAAAAAAAAAAAAAAAATTGGTCTAGTTAACAAATATTCTTAGGGCATTTGTTTATGAATTATTTTAGGAAAATTTTGATACTACTTTTATGGGAAATGGAAAAATTGTCTAAAAATTAGTTTTTTTTTTTTTCTTCTCTCATAAAAACTTTTTAAAAATGATTTACCAACAAATGTCTCTAAGGCATCTAATAATAAAATCCATTTTCTTAATAGCTAAAATGAGTGAGTATTATATAGGTGCTCGGGCACTGGGAAGGAACCAACCAAGACAAAGAAGGGAAAAAAGTCATTTTGTGCAATTTTTACTTTTATTTTTGTCTATGTATATAAAAAATATCTTATAAACCATAAAATGTTTTATTAAATTTTTTAAAGGATATTAAATAAAAAAAATGAGACGATGTCTTAAAAATTTGTTTCATATTTTTATTTCATATAATAAACAATATTTCAACAACTGTTTCAAATTTATTGATGAAAGTTAAAAGATTTAGGGTCCATTGCTTTTGGAAAGATCCAAAATGTTATTTTACTTATTTTCCCTTTCCTGCGTTTATTGGATATTTTGCACATGTTTGTTACATAAACACTTTCAAAACTAATAATGTTTATTCAAATAGATATAGTCAAGCCATATGCTAACATTACTAATCTTCTCCTTCTGCTTTTTTTATTTTTTATTTTTTCCTGAGTAAATGAGATTGCAAAAGGTCTAGGGGTACAGACCATCTGAAAGAACAAAACTCAGCCCACCACATTTAGGGCCACAAATTAGATTGCCTAAGGACAAAACATGCTCCCCATACAAAGCAATAAGAGTCTAGCAAATCCTGCTTCCATTACTAATCGTTCCAAAGCCGTTACAATTATAATCAAATCTATTTTGAGGGATTTTCAATATCTAATTTGGTTGTATTACTATGTAATCTCCATTATTCAACTTGAAAAATTGTTTATCATATCCCATTTACACCAAGTGCAAGCGATATCATTAGCATTTTTCCTAATCCATTTAAAACTACAACTATCAAAAGCACTACTTAAGGACTCGATATCCATTGATACATTCTTTGTAGTCTCCTTCCATTACTATCTTCTTTCTTTGCATTTCTTGAGCTAGTTGTTGTTGCACTTCTAAGCTTATAGCAAAAGCTTCTGTAGTAGCAGGGGGAGCGTGGAGTGATTCACTTGACACAAGCTTTAATAAGCTTTTCCTTTCAATCACAACGTATAACTGCAACACCAGCTTTCTTACTGCCACTGGCCCACAACAGCAAGCATGAAAATTTATTTAATAAAACATGTGGAGTTTTTTTTCCATTGCTCACCCATCTCTTTGACTTTACATTGCTTTTGTTTCCCCTTTTGTGTTGGTATGCTCTTCCAAGCCTTTACTTTACTAGGTTCATCCTATCTGTAGTACTTGAACGATTACTTTATCATTTTACTCCAAACTATACTTTATCATGTTCATCTTCTCTTTGATATTTTTTGTTTGGGTTGGTTGTATGTTCGGATTGATTTGGTGTTTTGTGGCTTTGGAATCTGATGAATTTGCTTGGGTTTGAGAAAATGGAGGTTTTGAGATTTATGATTTTTTTTTATAGCTGAATTTTCTGAGTTTTTTGTGTTTTTTTTCCAAGAAAATTTCTAGATTTATGAGTTGCGGGAATTTGGTTTGTTTGCTGGGGAAGAACATGAAGTTCATGTTATGGGGGAAAGAATGTCTAGGGGAAAGATTCTTACAAAAAAGATAATGAAAAGTAAATTTTTTTTAATTATTTAATTTAATTTGATTTAAGGTTTATTTTTTAAATTTCTAATCCTTTTTTTTTTTTTTACTAATTTTAAATACTGATGTGGCATTATTTTAATGCCAACAAATTTTTTCAATATTATTTTAATGTCCACGTCCACATAAAAAATGCCCACAAAGCACTCCATTTACAATATAAGATATTTATGTTACTAAGATGACGACAAAAACCAAAATCGAAATGATTTACGATTTCTAGAAACTCAGGTAGGTGTGTTTAAAACATAGATACCAAAATCAGAATCAACTCAAAATATAAGAACTAAAAGTGCATTTAAATTTTTTTAATCTAGTGTGGTCTTATATCTTTAGCCCACATATGCCTTCATTAATCTTCTTTGTTCTAACCAAATAGTTCACCCGGTTGCAATGTAAGACCAATTTGTTCATTAAAAAAAAAAAGAAAAAAAAAATGCTTATTCCTTGTCTCAAGTCAACACTGGAAAGAGATTAGAAGGTTATCTGTTATAACATATCCCATTCGAGCAAACACTGGCGTTCTAAACAGTTACATTCTCCATTTGAGATGGCATAGGCGGAAGACTTTTTTTTTTTAATTAAGTGGTATAATGGGTTAGATTGAAACCCCATGTTGTGGTGTAAAGGATTTCTCTAATAAACTAAACACAAAGTGAGTAAATAAATTTTAGAATATTCAAGGTTTGTCAACAGTTTTGCACTTATCACAAACTATTTGTGGCTGATAAAGTTTTATCTTTTTGGTCCGACCCTTTTTGTCTTTTACAAAGGGGGGTCATATTTGGTGGCCCCTCTATATCTCTTCCATTGCACATGGCTTTTGAAGGCATGAATCAGCTTTATTGATTCATCCTTATCTCCATACGATTACTAGGACAGAAAAGATGATCTCTCAGCCAAAAAAAAAAAAAAAAAGGACAGTAAAGATGATTAATCCAAGCAATGATGCAGTGCACTACTTAGGTTTAGGACAATTATTGTGTATTGTGGTCTTCCCTCTCACATGGGGGTGGGCCAGTAGGACCTACCCTGTATGAGAGGGAGAGTATACTCATGAACACATAATAATTTATTACTTTATTTGGATGTTGATTTTAGAAATGTACAGAAAAAGTCTGTTAAATATATATGTTAGAAAATTTTGAAAAATTTCATAGTCTTTAAAATTGTTCTCAGTTTATCTTCTAATTGTTTTTTTTTTTTTTTTTTTTTGTGTGTTTGTAAGGAGAATTTTAAGTAGATCACACCCTGATCTAAAATCTATCACTGTGTTTATAGAAATTTTTTGCTCTAATTGATCATTTTGTAGTTTGAGGTAGTCACCGACAGAGAATTTTTATATATTAAATAATAAACAGTATTTCAATAACTATTTCAAATTTATTGATGAAAGCTAAAAGATCGGTAGTCCATTGCTTTTTGGAAAAAATTCAAAATGTTACTTATTTTCCCATCCCTGTCATTAAGAGATATTTTGCTTTTTGCACATGTTTGTTGCACCACATTTTGGGCCAAAAATTAGATTGCCTAAGGACAAAATATACTCCCCATAGAAAGCAATAAGAGTCTAGCAAATCTTGCTTCCATTAATAATCGTGCCAAAGTCGCAACACCAGCTTTCTTACTGCCACTAGCCCACAACAGCAAGCATGAAAATTTATTTAATAAAACATGTGGAGGATTTTTTTTTTTTTTTTTTTTTTTTTTTTCATTGCTCACCCAGTCACCCATCTCGTTGACTTTTCCATGCTTTTGTTTCCCTTTTCGTGTTGGTGTTGGTATGCTCTTCCTAGCCTTTACTTTACTAGGTTCATCTTATCTGTAATACTTGGATGATTACTTTATCATTTTACTTCAAATTATAGCTCTTCATGTCATCTCATGTCAAATATATACATATCAAAAATGATATTATTTACCTTCAATCTTTCAATGACACCAGCCTAGCTCTAATATTGTTGTTTTATCTAATCATAACCCGTATAAGTTGGCTACAACCAAAGTAGGAGAGCTTGCATTTTATATTGAGTAACAACAACAATTACGATTTTGATATTAAAGTCAGACTTTATGGATTTGTGGGTTTTGTAAATTATGTCATTGACTGTGAGATGTGTACTTTGTTTTATAATTAAGTAGGAAGAGAAAGACACCTTCTATATAAAATTTTATTCTATAATATTCTTCCAAAGTTTTTTTTTTTTAATTATTTTTTCTCATTACTTCTATTGAATAATTATAATAGATATATGTATGAAATTTATAATTGTTACTTTTTATGATGAACTCTTTACCAATAATTAAAGTTCTATAACAATTATGCTATAATACATTTATAACATTTTCCAATTATGCTATGAAAGAGATTGATTAGTGCAAAATCAATTATGCTATGAAAGTAGGATACAACTTTATTGAGTTAAAAGTTAATTTATGAGATGAGTTTTTCTTTTTTTCTTTTTTTTTTTTTGGGTCAAACATTTTTTGATTTAAGAATTTTGTTTTATTTAAGTTGGCGCTCCTAAAAATCTCCACTGCTGTTTGTAGATGCGTCCGTGTTTTCGGAGATAGGTAAATAGTGGGTAAAGTCCCACATTGGTCCCGTGTGTGTAATAAGACTTATAAGCCTTGCTAAGGTTTCTCAAAAAAAAAAAAAAAAGTAAGCCTTGCTAATTCCTTCAAAGGTTAGGCTTTTTTTTTATGGGATAAGTATTGAGTTATTATCTTACTTATAAAAAAAAAAAAAAAAAATAGTGGTCAAGAGCCTTGTGGGTTTTCTCAACCTACCATTCTAAATAATGTAATCCTTGCGTGTTATTGTATTACTATTTTATGCTTCCGCTTTCACATTTATCTTAGCCTAGTTAACATAATAATATGAAGATTATTTAAATATGCATTGGTTGCGAATGCATGGCTGAAATTTGCTCTTTGGTTAATATTTACTAAAATTAAGGTTCAAACTTGACTCATTTATAAATAAATAAATATAAATGAACTTTTTATCAAGTCAAGCTTGAGCTATTTATGAATAGCTTAGTTAATTTAATTAAGTCCTATGCTTAAATAGGCTTGGGACAGGGCCATTGGCTGCCTACAGTACCACAATTACTCCTATTGGCCACATGCACAGCTACTTCTTTCAATTTTTTTGATATCACAGTGAATCCACCAATATCAAATGCGACGTGACCAATCCATTATTGATAGAAACAGCCGAAGACTTGGTGGACAGGTCTTCGTGGTCCCGTCATTTTTCTTTGATTAGCCATCGAGAAAGACTAAAAATGGCTTGAACCAGTGTTAGGATGACAAAGAAGCCAAGAGTAGTTGGCTTGCAGTAGTTAATCACGTGAGCGGAATTTTGGCATAGAAAACATACAACCATTAAAAAAAATGATAGGATTAAGTTACACCTTTTTTTTTTTGAGCGGAGGGATTAAGTTACATTTAACTCTAAATATTGCATAACTTAATAATTATTTTTATTTGGCTAAAATTCAAAACCCACTTGAAGATTACAACTTCTATTAAAAAAAAATTAATATAATTACATATTTTGAAAATCTAACAGTTGGATTGCATATAAAAATTATTTTTTATGTATAATTTAAACTATAAAAACTTGCAATTCAAACAAATGATTGAAGATATAGTTATTGATCTTTAATCTGCTAAAATTTTTTCAAGCATGAAGGATATAAGAAGAAAATGTAGTCCAATAGTGGATTCGTCAAAATTTATATCCAATAAAACGATATTGAATGGAGTTGTAACCTTAAGCCACCATTAAATTTGGAGCCAAATTTTGTCCTTTTATCTGTCAAAATTTTTTTTCATTAAATTATTTTCCCTAATTGCAGGATTGCATTATCTTTTTATATCTTATTATGCTTCCAAAATATTAAAACAAATAATAACTCTCTCATCTGTTTAAATATCAATATTTTTTGTAATTTAAAATTATAAAAAAAATGAATTTATTTGATTGAGTGGTAAATAATCTAATTGATAACAAGTTTAATATGCATGTTCAAAATAGAAGAAATCTTGTAGCACAACTGACCCTTTGTCTTTGCTGAAAAAGAAAATAACACCGTTTTCTTTAGCCTTCTTTCTTCCTTCTTTACATGTGAGAAAATTATTTGAAGTGGTAACTTATCCCGTTTGATAACCAAATTGATAAAAATATTTTTAATCTAGTAATGACAGAATGAGAACATAATAAAAGTAATTTATATTTTCATATTTGGACCCAATTTATTCGATGAATAGATATTATTATTATTATTATTATTATTATTATTATTATTATTATTATTATTATTATTATTAAATCTCTCTCTTAAAATGGGTAAATGGGTAAGCATTGAGTGCTATTTTGCAAAATAATGACCACTTTTATCAATTCATTATATTTTTATTAAAAGCCAGAATAGTGCAGTAGAAAGATGTAATTCTAAAGATTCAAAATTTTACA